>NW_027422147.1:0-263877 GCF_037893015.1 Macrotis lagotis | reverse complement strand
AAGTCTAAGGCACGACAACGCACGCTAGGCAATGCACGGCAAGGGAAGGAAAGGGTAACGCATGTGAAAGAACGGACAGTGGAGGCAACGCTAAGGCACGACAACGCAAGGCTTGGCAATGCACGGAAGGCAAGCAAAGAGTAACCGAAGGTAAGGAAGGCAAGGGAAAGCAAGGAAAGGCAATGGTAACGGAAGGAACGGCACGGCAAGGGGAAACAAGGCTAAGGCACGACAACGCACGCTAGGCAATGCACGGCAAGGCAAGGAAAGGGTAACGCATGGGAAAGCACGGTCAGGCGAGGCAAGGCTAAGGCATGACAACGCAAGGCTAGGCAATGCACGGAAAGCAAGCAAAGAGTAACGGAACGCAAGGAAGGCAAGGGAAAGCAAGGGAAGGCAAGGGTAATGGAAGGAACGGCACGGCAAGGGGAAACAAGGCTAAGGCACGGCAACGTAGGCTAGGCAATGCACGGCAAGGCAAGGAAAGGGTAACGCATGGGAAAGCACGTTCAGGCGAGGGAAGGCTAAGGCACGACAACGCAAGGCTAGGCAATGCACGGAAGGCTAGCAAAGAGTAACGGAAGGTAAGGAAGGCAAGGGAAAGCAAAGAAAGGCAACTGTAACGGAAGGAACGGCACGGCAAGGGGAATCAAGGCTATGGCACGACAACGCACGGCTAGGCAATGCACGGCAAGGCAAGCAAAGGGTAACGCAAGGAAAGGCACGGTGAGGCTAGGCAAGGCTAATGCACGACAACGCAAGGCTAGGCAATGCACGACAATGCAAGGAAAGCTTAAAGCAAAGGAAGGCACGGTCAGGCGAGATAAGGCTAAGGCACGACAACGCAAGGCTAGGCAATTCAGGGAAGGCAAGCAAAGAGTAACGGAAGGTAAGCAAGGCAAGGAAAAGGAAGGAAAGGCCAGGGTAACGTACGGAACGGCACGGCAAGGGGACACAAGTCTAAGGCACGACACCGAACGCTAGGCAATGAACGGCAAGGCAAGGAAAGGGTAACGCATTTGAAAGCACGGTCAGGCGAGGCAACGCTAAGGCACGACAACGCAAGGCTAGGCAATGCACGGCAAGGCAAGGAAAGGGTAACGCAGGGGAATGCACGGTAAGGTGAGGCAAGGAAAAGGCACGACAATGCAAGGCTAGGCAATGCACGGCAAGGCAAGGAAAGAGTAACGTAACGGAAGGAAAGGAAGGCAAGGCAAAGCCAGGCAAGGCAAGTGTAACAAAAGGCACGCCACGGCAAGGGGAATCAAGGCTAAGGCATGACAACGCACGGCTAGGCAATGCACGGCAAGGCAAGGAAAGGGTAACGCAAGGCAAGGCACGGTGAGGCTAGGCAAGGCTAATGCACGACAACGCAAGGCTAAGCAATGCACGACAATAAAAGGAAAGCTTAAAGCAAAGGAAGGCACGGTCAGGCGAGATAAGGCTAAGGCACGACAACGCAAGGCTAGGCAATGCACGGAAGGCAAGCAAAGAGTAACGGAAGGCAAGCAAGGCAAGGAAAAGGAAGGAAAGGCTAGGGTAACGGAAGGAACGGCACGGCAAGGGGAAACAAGTCTAAGGCACGACACCGAACGCTAGGCAATGAACGGCAAGGCAAGGAAAGGGTAACGCATGGGAAAGCACGGTCAGGAGAGGCAAGGCTAAGGCACGACAACGCAAGGCTAGGCAATGCACGGAAGGCAAGCAAAGAGTAACGGAAGGTAAGGAAGGCAAGGGAAAGCAAGGAAAGGCAAGTGTAACGGAAGGATCGGCACGGCAAGGGGAAACAAGGCTAAGGCACGACAACGCACGCTAGGCAATGCACGGCAAGGCAAGGAAAGGGTAACGCATGGGAAAGCACGGTCAGGCGAGGCAAGGCTAAGGCATGACAACGCAAGGCTAGGCAATGCACGGAAGGCTAGCAAAGAGTAACGGAAGGTAAGGAAGTCAAGGAAAAGCAAGGAAAGGCAAGGGTAACGGAAGGAACGGCACGGGAATCGGAAACAAGGCTAAGGCACGGCAACGCAGGCTGGGCAATGCACGGCAAGGCAAGGAAAGGGTAACGCATGGGAAAGCAAGTTCAGGCGAGGCAAGGCTAAGGCACGACAACGCAAGGCTATGCAATGCACGGAAGGCAAGCAAAGAGTAACGGAAGGTAAGGAAGGCAAGGGAAAGCAAGGAAAGGCAAGTGTAACGGAAGGAACGGCACGGCAAGGGGAAACAAGGCTAAGGCACGACACCGAACGCTAGGCAATGAACGGCAAGGCAAGGAAAGGGTAACGCATGGTAAAGCACGGTCAGGCGAGGCAAGGCTAGGCAATGCACGGAAGGCAAGCAAAGAGTAACGGAAGGTAAGGAAGGCAAGGGAAAGCAAGGAAAGGCAAGGGTAACGGAAGTAACGGCACGGCAAGGGGAAACAAGGCTAAGGCACGACAACGCACGGCTAGGCAATGCACGGCAAGGCAAGGAAAGGGTAACGCAGGGGAAGGCACGGTCAGGAGAGGCAAGGCTAAGGCACGACAACGCAAGGCTAGGCAATGCACGGAAAGCAAGCAAAGAGTAACGGAACGCAAGGAAGGCAAGGGAAAGCAAGGGAAGGCAAGGGTAATGGAAGGAACGGCACGGCAAGGGGAAACAAGGCTAAGGCACGGCAACGCAGGATAGGCAATGCACGGCAAGGCAAGGAAATGGTAACGCATGGGAAAGCACGTTCAGGCGAGGCAAGGCTAAGGCACGACAACGCAAGGCTAGGCAATGCACGGAAGGCCAGCAAACAGTAACGGAAGGTAAGGAAGGCAAGGGAAAGCAAGGAAAGGCAAGTGTAACGGAAGGAACGGCACGGCAATGGGAAACAAGGCTAAGGCACGACAACGCACGGCTAGGCAATGCACGGCAAGGCAAGCAAAGGGTAACGCATGGGAAAGCACGGTCAGGCGAGGCAAGGCTAAGGCACGACAACGCAAGGCTAGGCAATGCACGGAAAGCAAGCAAAGTGTAACGGAAGGCAAGGAAGGCAAGGGAAAGCAAGGGAAGGCAAGGGTAACGGAAGTAACGGCACGGCAAGGGGAAACAAGGCTAAGGCACGACAACGCACGGCTAGGCAATGCACGGCAAGGCAAGGAAACGGTAACGCAGGGGAAGGCACGGTCAGGTGAGGCAAGGATAAGGCACGACAATGCAAGGCTACGCAATGCACGGCAAGGCAAGCAAAGAGTAACGGAAGGAAAGGAAGGCAAGGCAAAGCCAGGCAAGGCAAGTGTAACAAAAGGCACGCAACGGCAAGGGGAAACAAGGCTAAGGCACGACAACACACGGCTAGGAAATGCACGGCAAGGCAAGTAAAGGGTAACGCAAGGCAAGGCACGGTGAGGCTAGGCAAGGCTAAGGCACGACAACGCAAGGCTAGGCAATGCAGGGAAGGCAAGCAAAGAGTAACGGAAGGTAAGGAAGGCAAGGGAAAGCAAGGAAAGGCAATGGTAACGGAAGGAACGGCACGGCAAGGGGAAACAAGTCTAAGGCACGACAACGCACGCTAGGCAATGCACGGCAAGGGAAGGAAAGGGTAACGCATGGGAAAGAACGGTCAGGGGAGGCAAACCTAAGGCACGACAACGCAAGGCTTGGTAATGCACGGAAGGCAAGCAAAGAGTAACGGAAGGTAAGGAAGGCAAGGGAAAGCAAGGAAAGGCAATGGTAACGGAAGGAACGGCACGGCAAGTGGAAACAAGCCTAAGGCACGACAACGCACGCTAGGCAATGCACGGCAAGGCAAGGAAAGGGTAACGCATGGGAAAGCACGGTCAGGAGAGGCAAGGCTAAGGCATGACAACGCAAGGCTAGGCAATGCACGGAATGCAAGCAAAGAGTAACGGAACGCAAGGAAGGCAAGGGAAAGCAAGGGAAGGCAAGGGTAATGGAAGGAACGGCACGGCAAGGGGAAACAAGGCTAAGGCACGGCAACGTAGGCTAGGCAATGCACGGCAAGGCAAGGAAAGGGTAACGCATGGGAAAGCACGTTCAGGCGAGGCAAGGCTAAGGCACGACAACGCAAGGCTAGGCAATGCACGGAAGGCCAGCAAACAGTAACGGAAGGTAAGGAAGGCAAGGGAAAGCAAAGAAAGGCAAGTGTAACGGAAGGAACGGCACGGCAATGGGAAACAAGGCTAAGGCACGACAACGCACGGCTAGGCAATGCACGGCAAGGCAAGCAAAGGGTAACGCAAGGAAAGGCACGGTGAGGCTAGGCAAGGCGAATATACGAAAACGCAAGGCTAGGCGATGCACGACAATGCAAGGAAACTTAAAGCAAAGGAAGGCAAGGTCAGGCGAGATAAGGCTAAGGCACGAGAAGGCAAGGCTAGGAAATTCAGGGAAGGCAAGCAAAGAGTAACGGAAGGTAAGCAAGGCAAGGAAAAGGAAGGAAAGGCCAGGGTAACAGAAGGAACCGCACGGCAGGGGAAACAAGTCTAAGGCACGACACCGAACGCTAGGCAATGAACGGCAAGGCAAGGAAAGGGTAACGCATTTGAAAGCACGGTCAGGCGAGGCAACGCTAAGGCACGACAACGCAAGGCTAGGCAATGCACGGAAGGCAAGCAAAGAGTAACGGAAGGTAAGGAAGGCAAGGGAAAGGAAGGAAAGGCAAGTGTAACGGAAGGAACGGCACGGCAAGGGGAAAGAAGGCTAAGGCACGACAACGCACGGCTAGGCAATGCACAACAAGGCAATGAAAGGGTAACGCATGGGAAAGCACGGTCAGGTGAGGCAAGGATAAGGCACGACAATGCAAGGCTAGGCAATGCACGGCAAGGCAAGGAAAGAGTAACGGAAGGAAAGGAAGGCAAGGCAAAGCCAGGCAAGGCAAGTGTAACAAAAGGCACGAAACGGCAAGGGGAAACAAGGCTAAGGCACGACAACGCACGGCTAGGCAATGCACGGCAAGGCAAGTAAAGGGTAACGCAAGGAAAGGCACGGTGAGGCTAGGCAAGGCTAATGCACGAAAACGCAAGGCTAGGCAATGCACGACAATGCAAGTAAAGCTTAAAGCAAAGGAAGGCACGGCCAGAAGAGATAAGGCTAAGGCACGACAACGCAAGGCTAGGCAATGCAGGGAAGGCAAGGAAAGAGTAACGGAAGGTAAGGAAGGCAAGGGAAAGCAAGGAAAGGCAATGGTAACGGAAGGAACGGCACGGCAAGGGGAAACAAGTCTAAGGCACGACAACGCACGCTAGGCAATGCACGGCAAGGGAAGGAAAGGGTAACGCATGTGAAAGAACGGACAGTGGAGGCAACGCTAAGGCACGACAACGCAAGGCTTGGCAATGCACGGAAGGCAAGCAAAGAGTAACCGAAGGTAAGGAAGGCAAGGGAAAGCAAGGAAAGGCAACGGTAACGGAAGGAACGGCACGGCAAGGGGAAACAAGGCTAAGGCACGACAACGCACGCTAGGCAATGCACGGCAAGGCAAGGAAAGGGTAACGCATGGGAAAGCACGGTCAGGCGAGGCAAGGCTAAGGCATGACAACGCAAGGCTAGGCAATGCACGGAAGGCAAGCAAAGAGTAACGGAAGGTAAGGAAGGCAAGGGAAAGCAAGGAAAGGCAATGGTAACGGAAGGAACGGCACGGCAAGGGGAAACAAGGCTAAGGCACGACAACGCACGCTAGGCAATGCACGGCAAGGCAAGGAAAGGGTAACGCATGGGAAAGCACGGTCAGCCGAGGCAAGGCTAAGGCACGACAACTCAAGGCTAGGCAATGCACGGAAGGCAAGCAAAGAGTAACGGAAGGTAAGGAAGGAAAGGGAAAGCAAAGAAAGGCAAGTGTAACGGAAGGAACGGCACGGCAAGGGGAAAAAAGGCTAAGGCACGACAACGCACGGCTAGGCAATGCACGGCAAGGCAAGCAAAGGGTAACGCAAGGAAAGGCACGGTGAGGCTAGGCAAGGCTAATGCACGAAAACGCAAGGCTAGGCAATGCACGACAATGCAAGGAAAGTTTAAAGCAAAGGAAGGCACGGTCAGGCGAGATAAGGCTAAGGCACGACAACGCAAGGCTAGGCAATGCACGGAAGGCAAGCAAAGAGTAACGGAAGGTAAGGAAGGCAAGCGAAAGCAAGGAAAGGCAATGGTAACGGAAGGAACGGCACGGCAAGGGGAAACAAGGCTAAGGCACGACAACGCACGCTAGGCAATGCACGGCAAGGCAAGGAAAGGGTAACGCATGGGAAAGCACGGTCAGGCGAGGCAAGGCTAAGGCACGACAACGCAAGGCTAGGCAATGCACGGAAAGCAAGCAAAGAGTAACGGAACGCAAGGAAGGCAAGGGAAAGCAAGGGAAGGCAAGGGTAACGGAAGTAACGGCACGGCAAGGGGAAACAAGGCTAAGGCACGACAACGCACGGCTAGGCAATGCACGGCAAGGCAAGGAAACGGTAACGCAGGGGAAGGCACGGTCAGGTGAGGCAAGGATAAGGCACGACAATGCAAGGCTACGCAATGCACGGCAAGGCAAGGAAAGAGTAACGGAAGGAAAGGAAGGCAAGGCAAAGCCAGGCAAGGCAAGTGTAACAAAAGGCACGCAACGGCAAGGGGAAACAAGGCTAAGGCACGACAACAGACGGCTAGGAAATGCACGGCAAGGCAAGTAAAGGGTAACGCAAGGCAAGGCACGGTGAGGCTAGGCAAGGCTAATGCACGACAACGCAAGGCTAGGCAATGCAGGGAAGGCAAGGAAAGAGTAACGGAAGGTAAGGAAGGCAAAGGAAAGCAAGGAAAGGCAATGGTAACGGAAGGAACGGCACGGCAAGGGGAAACAAGTCTAAGGCACGACAACGCACGCTAGGCAATGCACGGCAAGGGAAGGAAAGGGTAACGCATGGGAAAGAACGGTCAGGGGAGGCAAAGCTAAGGCACGACAACGCAAGGCTTGGTAATGCACGGAAGGCAAGCAAAGAGTAACGGAAGGTAAGGAAGGCAAGGGAAAGCAAGGAAAGGCAATGGTAACGGAAGGAACGGCACGGCAAGGGGAAACAAGGCTAAGGCACGACAACGCACGCTAGGCAATGCACGGCAAGGCAAGGAAACGGTAACGCATGGGAAAGCACGTTCAGGCGAGGCAAGGCTAAGGCACGACAACGCAAGGCTAGGCAATGCACGGAAAGCAAGCAAAGAGTAACGGAACGCAAGGAAGGCAAGGGAAAGCAAGGGAAGGCAAGGGTAATGGAAGGAACGGCACGGCAAGGGGAAACAAGGCTAAGGCACGGCAACGTAGGCTAGGCAATGCACGGCAAGGCAAGGAAAGGGTAACGCATGGGAAAGCACGTTCAGGCGAGGCAAGGCTAAGGCACGACAACGCAAGGCTAGGCAATGCACGGAAGGCCAGCAAACAGTAACGGAAGGTAAGGAAGGCAAGGGAAAGCAAAGAAAGGCAAGTGTAACGGAAGGAACGGCACGGCAATGGGAAACAAGGCTAAGGCACGACAACGCACGGCTAGGCAATGCACGGCAAGGCAAGCAAAGGGTAACGCAAGGAAAGGCACGGTGAGGCTAGGCAAGGCTAATGCACGAAAACGCAAGGCTAGGCGATGCACGACAATGCAAGGAAACTTAAAGCAAAGGAAGGCAAGGTCAGGCGAGATAAGGCTAAGGCACGACAAGGCAAGGCTAGGAAATTCAGGGAAGGCAAGCAAAGAGTAACGGAAGGTAAGCAAGGCAAGGAAAAGGAAGGAAAGGCAAGTGTAACGGAAGGAACGGCACGGCAAGGGGAAACAAGGCTAAGGCACGACAACGCACGGCTAGGCAATGCACAACAAGGCAAGGAAAGGGTAACGCATAGGAAAGCACGGTCAGGTGAGGCAAGGATAAGGCACGACAATGCAAGGCTAGGCAATGCACGGCAAGGCAAGGAAAGAGTAACGGAAGGAAAGGAAGGCAAGGCAAAGCCAGGCAAGGCAAGTGTAACAAAAGGCACGAAACGGCAAGGGGAAACAAGGCTAAGGCACGACAACAGACGGCTAGGAAATGCACGGCAAGGCAAGTAAAGGGTAACGCAAGGCAAGGCACGGTGAGGCTAGGCAAGGCTAATGCACGACAACGCAAGGCTAGGCAATGCACGACAATGCAAGTAAAGCTTAAAGCAAAGGAAGGCACGGTCAGAAGAGATAAGGCTAAGGCACGACAACGCAAGGCTAGGCAATGCAGGGAAGGCAAGGAAAGAGTAACGGAAGGTAAGGAAGGCAAAGGAAAGCAAGGAAAGGCAATGGTAACGGAAGGAACGGCACGGCAAGGGGAAACAAGTCTAAGGCACGACAACGCACGCTAGGCAATGCACGGCAAGGGAAGGAAAGGGTAACGCATGTGAAAGAACGGACAGTGGAGGCAACGCTAAGGCACGACAACGCAAGGCTAGGCAATGCACGGAAGGCAAGCAAAGAGTAACGGAAGGTAAGGAAGGCAAGGGAAAGCAAGGAAAGGCAATAGTAACGGAAGGAACGGCACGGCAAGGGGAAACAAGGCTGAGGCACGGCAACGTAGGCTAGGCAATGCACGGCAAGGCAAGGAAAGGGTAACGCATGGGAAAGCACGTTCAGGCGAGGGAAGGCTAAGGCACGACAACACAAGGCTAGGCAATGCACGGAAGGCTAGCAAAGAGTAACGGAAGGTAAGGAAGGCAAGGGAAAGCAAAGAAAGGCAACTGTAACGGAAGGAACGGCACGGCAAGGGGAATCAAGGCTATGGCACGACAACGCACGGCTAGGCAATGCACGGCAAGGCAAGCAAAGGGTAACGCAAGGAAAGGCACGGTGAGGCTAGGCAAGGCTAATGCACGACAACGCAAGGCTAGGCAATGCACGACAATGCAAGGAAAGCTTAAAGCAAAGGAAGGCACGGTCAGGCGAGATAAGGCTAAGGCACGACAACGCAAGGCTAGGCAATTCAGGGAAGGCAAGCAAAGAGTAACGGAAGGTAAGCAAGGCAAGGAAAAGGAAGGAAAGGCCAGGGTAACGTACGGAACGGCACGGCAAGGGGACACAAGTCTAAGGCACGACACCGAACGCTAGGCAATGAACGGCAAGGCAAGGAAAGGGTAACGCATTTGAAAGCACGGTCAGGCGAGGCAACGCTAAGGCACGACAACGCAAGGCTAGGCAATGCACGGCAAGGCAAGGAAAGGGTAACGCAGGGGAATGCACGGTAAGGTGAGGCAAGGAAAAGGCACGACAATGCAAGGCTAGGCAATGCACGGCAAGGCAAGGAAACAGTAACGGAAGGAAAGGAAGGCAAGGCAAAGCCAGGCAAGGCAAGTGTAACAAAAGGCACGCCACGGCAAGGGGAATCAAGGCTAAGGCATGACAACGCACGGCTAGGCAATGCACGGCAAGGCAAGGAAAGGGTAACGGTAGGCAAAGCGGTGTAGGCTAGGCAAGGCTAATGCACGACAACGCAAGGCTAGGCAATGCACGACAATAAAAGGAAAGCTTAAAGCAAAGGAAGGCACGGTCAGGCGAGATAAGGCTAAGGCACGACAACGCAAGGCTAGGCAATGCACGGAAGGCAAGCAAAGAGTAACGGAAGGCAAGCAAGGCAAGGAAAAGGAAGGAAAGGCTAGGGTAACGGAAGGAACGGCACGGCAAGGGGAAACAAGTCTAAGGCACGACACCGAACGCTAGGCAATGAACGGCAAGGCAAGGAAAGGGTAACGCATGGGAAAGCACGGTCAGGAGAGGCAAGGCTAAGGCACGACAACGCAAGGCTAGGCAATGCACGGAAGGCAAGCAAAGAGTAACGGAAGGTAAGGAAGGCAAGGGAAAGCAAGGAAAGGCAAGTGTAACGGAAGGATCGGCACGGCAAGGGGAAACAAGGCTAAGGCACGACAACGCACGCTAGGCAATGCACGGCAAGGCAAGGAAAGGGTAACGCATGGGAAAGCACGGTCAGGCGAGGCAAGACTAAGGCATGACAACGCAAGGCTAGGCAATGCACGGAAGGCTACCAAAGAGTAACGGAAGGTAAGGAAGTCAAGGAAAAGCAAGGAAAGGCAAGGGTAACGGAAGGAACGGCACGGGAATCGGAAACAAGGCTAAGGCACGGCAACGCAGGCTGGGCAATGCACGGCAAGGCAAGGAAAGGGTAACGCATGGGAAAGCAAGTTCAGGCGAGGCAAGGCTAAGGCACGACAACGCAAGGCTATGCAATGCACGGAAGGCAAGCAAAGAGTAACGGAAGGTAAGGAAGGCAAGGGAAAGCAAAGAAAGTCAAGTCTATCGGAAGGAACTGCACGGCAAGGGGAAACAAGGCTAAGGCACGACACCGATCGCTAGGCAATTAACGTCAAGGCAAGGAAAGGGTAACGCATGGTAAAGCACGGTCAGGCGAGGCAAGGCTAGGCAATGCACGGAAGGCAAGCAAAGAGTAACGGAAGGTAAGGAAGGCAAGGGAAATCAAGGAAAGGCAAATGTAACGGAAGGAACGGCACGGCAAGGGGAAACAAGGCTAAGGCACGACAACGCACGCTAGGCAATGCACGGCAAGGCAAGGAAAGGGTAACGCAAGGCAAGGCACGGTGAGGCTAGGCAAGGCTAATGCACGACAACGCAAGGCTAGGCAATGCACGACAATGCAAGGAAAGCTTAAAGCAAAGGAAGGCACGGTCAGGCGAGATAAGGCTAAGGCTCGACAACGCAAGGCTAGGCAATGCACGGAAGGCAAGCAAAGAGTAACGGAAGGTAAGGAAGGCAAGGGAAATCAAGGAAAGGCAAGTGTAAGGGAAGGAACGGCACGGGAAGCGGAAACAAGGCTAAGGCACGGCAACGCAGGCTGAGCAATGCACGGCAAGGCAAGGAAAGGGTAACGCATGGGAAAGCACGTTCAGGCGAGGCAAGGCTAAGGCACGGCAACGCAAGGCTAGGCAATGCACGGAAGGCAAGCAAAGAGTAACGGAAGGTAAGCAAGGCAAGGAAAAGGAAGGAAAGGCCAGGTAAACGGAAGGAACGGCACGGCAAGGGGAAACAAGTCTAAGGCACGACACCGAACGCTAGGCAATGAACGGCAAGGCAAGGAAAGAGTAACGCATTTGAAAGCACGGTCAGGCGAGGCAACGCTAAGGCACGACAACGCAAGGCTAGGCAATGCACGGAAGGCAAGCAAAGAGTAACGGAAGGCAAGGAAGGCAAGGGAAAGCAAGGCAAGGTAAGGGTAACGGAAGGAACGGCACGGCAAGGGGAAACAAGGCTAAGGCACGACAACGCACGGCTAGGCAATGCACTGCAAGGCAAGTAAAGGGTAACGCAAGGCAAGGCACGGTGAGGCTAGGCAAGGCTAATGCACGACAACGCAAGGCTAGGCAATGCACGACAATGCAAGTAAAGCTTAAAGCAAAGGAAGGCACGGTCAGAAGAGATAAGGCTAAGGCACGACAACGCAAGGCTAGGCAATGCAGGGAAGGCAAGGAAAGAGTAACGGAAGGTAAGGAAGGCAAAGGAAAGCAAGGAAAGTCAATGGTAACGGAAGGAACGGCACGGCAAGGGGAAACAAGTCTAAGGCACGACAACGCACGCTAGGCAATGCACGGCAAGGCAAGGAAAGGGTAACGCATGGGAAAGCACGGTCAGGAGAGGCAAGGCTAAGGCACGACAACGCAAGGCTAGGCAATGCACGGAAGGCAAGCAAAGAGTAACGGAAGGTAAGGAAGGCAAGGGAAAGCAAGGAAAGGCAAGTGTAACGGAAGGATCGGCACGGCAAGGGGAAACAAGGCTAAGGCACGACAACGCACGCTAGGCAATGCACGGCAAGGCAAGGAAAGGGTAACGCATGGGAAAGCACGGTCAGGCGAGGCAAGGCTAAGGCATGACAACGCAAGGCTAGGCAATGCACGGAAGGCTAGCAAAGAGTAACGGAAGGTAAGGAAGGCAAGGAAAAGCAAGGAAAGGCAAGGGTAACGGAAGGAACGGCACGGGAATCGGAAACAAGGCTAAGGCACGGCAACGCAGGCTGGGCAATGCACGGCAAGGCAAGGAAAGGGTAACGCATGGGAAAGCAAGTTCAGGCGAGGCAAGGCTAAGGCACGACAACGCAAGGCTAGGCAATGCACGGAAGGCAAGCAAAGAGTAACGGAAGGTAAGGAAGGCAAGGGAAAGCAAAGAAAGGCAAGTGTAACGGAAGGAACTGCACGGCAAGGGGAAACAAGGCTAAGGCACGACACCGATCGCTAGGCAATGAACGTCAAGGCAAGGAAAGGGTAACGCATGGTAAAGCACGGTCAGGCGAGGCAAGGCTAGGCAATGCACGGAAGGCAAGCAAAGAGTAACGGAAGGTAAGGAAGGCAAGGGAAATCAAGGAAAGGCAAATGTAACGGAAGGAACGGCACGGCAAGGGGAAACAAGGCTAAGGCACGACAACGCACGCTAGGCAATGCACGGCAAGGCAAGGAAAGGGTAACGCAAGGCAAGGCACGGTGAGGCTAGGCAAGGCTAATGCACGACAATGCAAGGCTAGGCAATGCACGACAATGCAAGGAAAGCTTAAAGCAAAGGAAGGCACGGTCAGGCGAGATAAGGCTAAGGCTCGACAACGCAAGGCTAGGCAATGCACGGAAGGCAAGCAAAGAGTAACGGAAGGTAAGGAAGGCAAGGGAAATCAAGGAAAGGCAAGTGTAACGGAAGGAACGGCACGGCAAGGGGAAACAAGGCTAAGGCACGACAACGCACGCTAGGCAATGCACGGCAAGGCAAGGAAAGGGTAACGCATGGGAAAGCACGGTCAGGCGAGGCAAGCCTAAGGCATGACAACGCAAGGCTAGGCAATGCACGGAAAGCAAGCAAAGAGTAACGGAACGCAAGGAAGGCAAGGGAAAGCAAGGGAAGGCAAGGCTAACCGAAGGAACGGCACGGCAAGGGGTAACAAGGCTAAGGCACGACAACGCAGGGCTAGGCAATGCACGGCAAGGCAAGGAAAGAGTAACGGAAGGAAAGGAAGGCAAGGCAAAGCCAGGCAAGGCAAGTGTAACAAAAGGCACGCAACGGCAAGGGGAAACAAGGCTAAGGCACGACAACACACGGCTAGGAAATGCATGGCAAGGCAAGGAAAGGGTAACGCAAGGCAAGGCACGGTGAGGCTAGGCAAGGCTAATGCACGACAACGCAAGGCTAGGCAATGCACGACAATGCAAGTAAAGCTTAAAGCAAAGGAAGGCACGGTCAGGCGAGATAAGGCTAAGGCATGACAACGCAAGGCTAGGCAAATCAGGGAAGGCAAGCAAAGAGTAACGGAAGGTAAGGAAGGCAAGGGAAAGCAAGGAAAGGCAATGGTAACGGAAGGAACGGCACGGCAAGGGGAAACAAGTCTAAGGCACGACAACGCACGCTAGGCAATGCACGGCAAGGCAAGGAAAGGGTAACGCATGGGAAAGCACGGTCAGGAGAGGCAAGGCTAAGGCACGACAACGCAAGGCTAGGCAATGCACGGAAGGCAAGCAAAGAGTAACGGAAGGTAAGGAAGGCAAGGGAAAGCAAGGAAAGGCAAGTGTAACGGAAGGATCGGCACGGCAAGGGGAAACAAGGCTAAGGCACGACAACGCACGCTAGGCAATGCACGGCAAGGCAAGGAAAGGGTAACGCATGGGAAAGCACGGTCAGGCGAGGCAAGGCTAAGGCATGACAACGCAAGGCTAGGCAATGCACGGAAGGCTAGCAAAGAGTAACGGAAGGTAAGGAAGTCAAGGAAAAGCAAGGAAAGGCAAGGGTAACGGAAGGAACGGCACGGGAATCGGAAACAAGGCTAAGGCACGGCAACGCAGGCTGGGCAATGCACGGCAAGGCAAGGAAAGGGTAACGCATGGGAAAGCAAGTTCAGGCGAGGCAAGGCTAAGGCACGACAACGCAAGGCTATGCAATGCACGGAAGGCAAGCAAAGAGTAACGGAAGGTAAGGAAGGCAAGGGAAAGCAAAGAAAGTCAAGTGTAACGGAAGGAACTGCACGGCAAGGGGAAACAAGGCTAAGGCACGACACCGATCGCTAGGCAATGAACGTCAAGGCAAGGAAAGGGTAACGCATGGTAAAGCACGGTCAGGCGAGGCAAGGCTAGGCAATGCACGGAAGGCAAGCAAAGAGTAACGGAAGGTAAGGAAGGCAAGGGAAATCAAGGAAAGGCAAATGTAACGGAAGGAACGGCACGGCAAGGGGAAACAAGGCTAAGGCACGACAACGCACGCTAGGCAATGCACGGCAAGGCAAGGAAAGGGTAACGCAAGGCAAGGCACGGTGAGGCTAGGCAAGGCTAATGCACGACAATGCAAGGCTAGGCAATGCACGACAATGCAAGGAAAGCTTAAAGCAAAGGAAGGCACGGTCAGGCGAGATAAGGCTAAGGCTCGACAACGCAAGGCTAGGCAATGCACGGAAGGCAAGCAAAGAGTAACGGAAGGTAAGGAAGGCAAGGGAAATCAAGGAAAGGCAAGTGTAAGGGAAGGAACGGCACGGGAAGCGGAAACAAGGCTAAGGCACGGCAACGCAGGCTGAGCAATGCACGGCAAGGCAAGGAAAGGGTAACGCATGGGAAAGCACGTTCAGGCGAGGCAAGGCTAAGGCACGGCAACGCAAGGCTAGGCAATGCACGGAAGGCAAGCAAAGAGTAACGGAAGGTAAGCAAGGCAAGGAAAAGGAAGGAAAGGCCAGGTAAACGGAAGGAACGGCACGGCAAGGGGAAACAAGTCTAAGGCACGACACCGAACGCTAGGCAATGAACGGCAAGGCAAGGAAAGAGTAACGCATTTGAAAGCACGGTCAGGCGAGGCAACGCTAAGGCACGACAACGCAAGGCTAGGCAATACACGGAAGGCAAGCAAAGAGTAACGGAAGGCAAGGAAGGCAAGGGAAAGCAAGGCAAGGTAAGGGTAACGGAAGGAACGGCACGGCAAGGGGAAACAAGGCTAAGGCACGACAACGCACGGCTAGGCAATGCACTGCAAGGCAAGTAAAGGGTAACGCAAGGCAAGGCACGGTGAGGCTAGGCAAGGCTAATGCACGACAACGCAAGGCTAGGGAATGCACGACAATGCAAGTAAAGCTTAAAGCAAAGGAAGGCACGGTCAGAAGAGATAAGGCTAAGGCACGACAACGCAAGGCTAGGCAATGCAGGGAAGGCAAGGAAAGAGTAACGGAAGGTAAGGAAGGCAAAGGAAAGCAAGGAAAGTCAATGGTAACGGAAGGAACGGCACGGCAAGGGGAAACAAGTCTAAGGCACGACAACGCACGCTAGGCAATGCACGGCAAGGCAAGGAAAGGGTAACGCATGGGAAAGAACGGTCAGGGGAGGCAAGGCTAAGGCACGACAACGCAAGGCTAGGCAATGCACGGAAGGTAAGCAAAGAGTAACGGAAGGTAAGGAAGGCAAGGGAAAGCAAAGAAAGGCAAGTGTAACGGAAGGAACTGCACGGCAAGGGGAAACAAGGCTAAGGCACGACAACGCACGGCTAGGCAATGCACGGCAAGGCAAGCAAAGGGTAACGCAAGGCAAGGCACGGTGAGGCTAGGCAAGGCTAATGCACGAAAACGCAAGGCTAGGCAATGCACGACAATGCAAGGAAAGCTTAAAGCAAAGGAAGGCAAGGTCAGGCGAGATAAGGCAAGGGCACGACAACGCAAGGCTAGGCAATGCAGGGAAGGCAAGCAAAGAGTAACGGAAGGCAAGCAAGGCAAGGAAAAGGAAGGAAAGGCTAGGGTAACGGAAGGAACGGCACGGCAAGGGGAAACAAGTCTAAGGCACGACACCGAACGCTAGGCAATGAACGGCAAGGCAAGGAAAGGGTAACGCATGGGAAAGCACGGTCAGGAGAGGCAAGGCTAAGGCACGACAACGCAAGGCTAGGCAATGCACGGAAGGCAAGCAAAGAGTAACGGAAGGTAAGGAAGGCAAGGGAAAGCAAGGAAAGGCAAGTGTAACGGAAGGAACGGCAAGGGGAAACAAGGCTAAGGCACGACAACGCACGCTAGGCAATGCACGGCAAGGCAAGGAAAGGGTAACGCATGGGAAAGCACGGTCAGGCGAGGCAAGGCTAAGGCATGACAACGCAAGGCTAGGCAATGCACGGAAGGCTAGCAAAGAGTAACGGAAGGTAAGGAAGGCAAGGAAAAGCAAGGAAAGGCAAGGGTAACGGAAGGAACGGCACGGGAATCGGAAACAAGGCTAAGGCACGGCAACGCAGGCTGGGCAATGCACGGCAAGGCAAGGAAAGGGTAACGCATGGGAAAGCAAGTTCAGGCGAGGCAAGGCTAAGGCACGACAACGCAAGGCTATGCAATGCACGGAAGGCAAGCAAAGAGTAACGGAAGGTAAGGAAGGCAAGGGAAAGCAAAGAAAGGCAAGTGTAACGGAAGGAACTGCACGGCAAGGGGAAACAAGGCTAAGGCACGACACCGATCGCTAGGCAATGAACGTCAAGGCAAGGAAAGGGTAACGCATGGTAAAGCACGGTCAGGCGAGGCAAGGCTAGGCAATGCACGGAAGGCAAGCAAAGAGTAACGGAAGGTAAGGAAGGCAAGGGAAATCAAGGAAAGGCAAATGTAACGGAAGGAACGGCACGGCAAGGGGAAACAAGGCTAAGGCACGACAACGCACGCTAGGCAATGCACGGCAAGGCAAGGAAAGGGTAACGCAAGGCAAGGCACGGTGAGGCTAGGCAAGGCTAATGCACGACAATGCAAGGCTAGGCAATGCACGACAATGCAAGGAAAGCTTAAAGCAAAGGAAGGCACGGTCAGGCGAGATAAGGCTAAGGCTCGACAACGCAAGGCTAGGCAATGCACGGAAGGCAAGCAAAGAGTAACGGAAGGCAAGGAAGGCAAGGGAAATCAAGGAAAGGCAAGTGTAACGGAAGGAACGGCACGGCAAGGGGAAACAAGGCTAAGGCACGACAACGCACGCTAGGCAATCCACGGCAAGGCAAGGAAAGGGTAACGCATGGGAAAGCACGGTCAGGAGAGGCAAGGCTAAGGCACGACAACGCAAGGCTAGGCAATGCACGGAAGGCAAGCAAAGAGTAACGGAAGGTAAGGAAGGCAAGGGAAAGCAAGGAAAGGCAAGTGTAACGGAAGGAACGGCACGGCAAGGGGAAACAAGGCTAAGGCACGACAACGCACGCTAGGCAATGCACGGCAAGGCAAGGAAAGGGTAACGCATGGGAAAGCACGGTCAGGCGAGGCAAGGCTAAGGCATGACAACGCAAGGCTAGGCAATGCACGGAAGGCTAGCAAAGAGTAACGGAAGGTAAGGAAGTCAAGGAAAAGCAAGGAAAGGCAAGGGTAACGGAAGGAACGGCACGGCAAGGGGAAACAAGGCTAAGGCACGACAACGCACGCTAGGCAATGCACGGCAAGGCAAGGAAAGGGTAACGCATGGGAAAGCACGGTCAGGCGAGGCAAGGCTAAGGCACGACAACGCAAGGCTAGGCAATGCACGGAAGGCAAGCAAAGAGTAACGGAAGGTAAGGAAGGCAAGGGAAAGCAAAGAAAGGCAAGTGTAACGGAAGGAACTGCACGGCAAGGGGAAACAAGGCTAAGGCACGACACCGAACGCTAGGCAATGAACGGCAAGGCAAGGAAAGGGTAACGCATGGGAAAGCACGGTCAGGCGAGGCAAGGCTAGGCAATGCAGGGAAGGCAAGCAAAGAGTAACGGAAGGTAAGGAAGGCAAGGGAAAGCAAGGAAAGGCAAATGTAACGGAAGGAACGGCACGGCAAGGGGAAACAAGGCTAAGGCACGACAACGCACGCTAGGCAATGCACGGCAAGGCAAGGAAAGGGTAACGCAAGGCAAGGCACGGTGAGGCTAGGCAAGGCTAATGCACGACAATGCAAGGCTAGGCAATGCACGACAATGCAAGGAAAGCTTAAAGCAAAGGAAGGCACGGTCAGGCGAGATAAGGCTAAGGCTCGACAACGCAAGGCTAGGCAATGCACGGAAGGCAAGCAAAGAGTAACGGAAGGTAAGGAAGGCAAGGGAAAGCAAGGAAAGGCAAGTGTAACGGAAGGAACGGCACGGCAAGGGGAAACAAGGCTAAGGCACGGCAACGCAGGCTGAGCAATGCACGGCAAGGCAAGGAAAGGGTAACGCATGGGAAAGCACGTTCAGGCGAGGCAAGGCTAAGGCACGACAACGCAAGGCTAGGCAATGCACGGAAGGCTAGCAAAGAGTAACGGAAGGTAAGGAAGGCAAGGAAAAGCAAGGAAAGGCAAGGGTAACGGAAGGAACTGCACGGCAAGGGGAAACAAGTCTAAGGCACGACACCGAACGCTAGGCAATGAACGGCAAGGCAAGGAAAGAGTAACGCATGGGAAAGCACGGTCAGGCGAGGCAAGGCTAAGGCACGACAACGCAAGGCTAGGCAATGCACGGAAGGCAAGCAAAGAGTAACGGAAGGCAAGGAAGGCAAGGGAAAGCAAGGCAAGGTAAGGGTAACGGAAGGAACGGCACGGCAAGGGGAAACAAGGCTAAGGCACGACAACGCACGGCTAGGCAATGCACTGAAAGGCAAGTAAAGGGTAACGCAAGGCAAGGCACGGTGAGGCTAGGCAAGGCTAATGCACGACAACGCAAGGCTAGGCAATGCACGACAATGCAAGTAAAGCTTAAAGCAAAGGAAGGCACGGTCAGAAGAGATAAGGCTAAGGCACGACAACGCAAGGCTAGGCAATGCAGGGAAGGCAAGGAAAGAGTAACGGAAGGTAAGGAAGGCAAAGGAAAGCAAGGAAAGGCAATGGTAACGGAAGGAACGGCACGGCAAGGGGAAACAAGTCTAAGGCACGACAACGCACGCTAGGCAATGCACGGCAAGGGAAGGAAAGGGTAACGCATGGGAAAGAACGGTCAGGGGAGGCAAGGCTAAGGCACGACAACGCAAGGCTAGGCAATGCACGGAAGGCAAGCAAAGAGTAACGGAAGGTAAGGAAGGCAAGGGAAAGCAAAGAAAGGCAAGTGTAACGGAAGGAACGGCACGGCAAGGGGAAACAAGGCTAAGGCACGACAACGCACGGCTAGGCAATGCACGGCAAGGCAAGGAAAGGGTAACGCAAGGCAAGGCACGGTCAGGCTAGGCAAGGCTAAGGCACGACAACGCAAGGCTAGGCAATGCACGGAAATGCAAGGAAAGCTTAAAGCAAAGGAAGGCAAGGTCAGGCGAGATAAGGCAAAGGCACGACAACGCAAGGCTAGGCAATGCAGGGAAGGCAAGCAAAGAGTAACGGAAGGCAAGCAAGGCAAGGAAAAGGAAGGAAAGGCTAGGGTAACGGAAGGAACGGCACGGCAAGGGGAAACAAGTCTAAGGCACGACACCGAACGCTAGGCAATGAACGGCAAGGCAAGGAAAGGGTAACGCATGGGAAAGCACGGTCAGGAGAGGCAAGGCTAAGGCACGACAACGCAAGGCTAGGCAATGCACGGAAGGCAAGCAAAGAGTAACGGAAGGTAAGGAAGGCAAGGGAAAGCAAGGAAAGGCAAGTGTAACGGAAGGAACGGCACGGCAAGGGGAAACAAGGCTAAGGCACGACAACGCACGCTAGGCAATGCACGGCAAGGCAAGGAAAGGGTAACGCATGGGAAAGCACGGTCAGGCGAGGCAAGGCTAAGGCATGACAACGCAAGGCTAGGCAATGCACGGAAGGCAAGCAAAGAGTAACGGAAGGTAAGGAAGGCAAGGGAAAGCAAGGAAAGGCAAGTGTAACGGAAGGAACGGCACGGCAAGGGGAAACAAGGCTAAGGCACGACAACGCAGGCTAGGCAATGCACGGCAAGGCAAGGAAAGGGTAACGCATGGGAAAGCAGGTCAGGCGAGGCAAGGCTAAGGCACGACAACGCAAGGCTAGGCAATGCACGGAAGGCAAGCAAAGAGTAACGGAAGGTAAGGAAGGCAAGGGAAAGCAAAGAAAGGCAAGTGTAACGGAAGGAACTGCACGGCAAGGGGAAACAAGGCTAAGGCACGACACCGCACGGCTAGGCAATGAACGTCAAGGCAAGGAAAGGGTAACGCATGGTAAAGCACGGTCAGGCGAGGCAAGGCTAAGGCAACAACGCAAGGCTAGGCAATGCACGGAAGGCAAGCAAAGAGTAACGGAAGGTAAGGAAGGCAAGGGAAAGCAAGGAAAGGCAAGGTAACGGAAGGAACGGCACGGCAAGGGGAAACAAGGCTAAGGCACGACAACGCACGCTAGGCAATGCACGGCAAGGCAAGGAAAGGGTAACGCAAGGCAAGGCACGGTGAGGCTAGGCAAGGCTAATGCACGACAACGCAAGGCTAGGCAATGCACGACAATGCAAGGAAAGCTTAAAGCAAAGGAAGGCACGGTCAGGCGAGATAAGGCTAAGGCACGACAACGCAAGGCTAGGCAATGCACGGAAGGCAAGCAAAGAGTAACGGAAGGTAAGGAAGGCAAGGGAAATCAAGGAAAGGCAAGTGTAACGGAAGGAACGGCACGGCAAGGGGAAACAAGGCTAAGGCACGACAACGCACGCTAGGCAATGCACGGCAAGGCAAGGAAAGGGTAACGCATGGGAAAGCACGGTCAGGCGAGGCAAGCCTAAGGCATGACAACGCAAGGCTAGGCAATGCACGGAAAGCAAGCAAAGAGTAACGGAACGCAAGGAAGGCAAGGGAAAGCAAGGGAAGGCAAGGGTAACCGAAGGAACGGCACGGCAAGGGGTAACAAGGCTAAGGCACGACAACGCAGGGCTAGGCAATGCACGGCAAGGCAAGGAAAGAGTAACGGAAGCAAGGCTAGGCAATGCACGGAAGCAAGCAAAGAGTAACGGAAGAAGGAAGGCAAGGCAAAGCCAGGCAAGGCAAGTGTAACAAAAGGCACGCAACGGCAAGGGGAAACAAGGCTAAGGCACGACAACACACGGCTAGGAAATGCACGGCAAGGCAAGGAAAGGGTAACGCAAGGCAAGGCACGGTGAGGCTAGGCAAGGCTAATGCACGACAATGCAAGGCTAGGCAATGCACGACAATGCAAGTAAAGCTTAAAGCAAAGGAAGGCACGGTCAGGCGAGATAAGGCTAAGGCACGACAACGCAAGGCTAGGCAATGCAGGGAAGGCAAGCAAAGAGTAACGGAAGGTAAGGAAGGCAAGGGAAAGCAAGGAAAGGCAATGGTAACGGAAGGAACGGCACGGCAAGGGGAAACAAGTCTAAGGCACGACAACGCACGCTAGGCAATGCACGGCAAGGCAAGGAAAGGGTAACGCATGGGAAAGCACGGTCAGGGGAGGCAAGGCTAAGGCACGACAACGCAAGGCTTGGCAATGCACGGAAGGCAAGCAAAGAGTAACGGAATGTAAGGAAGGCAAGGGAAAGCAAAGAAAGGCAAGTGTAACGGAAGGAACGGCACGGCAAGGGGAAACAAGGCTAAGGCAGACATCGCACGCTAGGCAATGGACGGCAAGGCAAGGAAAGGGTAACGCATGGGAAAGCACGGTCAGGCGAGGCAAGGCTAAGGAAAGCCAACCCAAGGCTAGGCAATGCACGGAAGGGAAGCAAAGAGTACCGGAAGGTAACGAAGGCAAGGGAAAGGAAGGGAAGGCAAGTGTAACGGAAGGAACGGCACGGCAAGGGGAAACAAGGCTAAGGCACGACAACGCACGGCTAGGCAATGCACGGCAAGGCAAGGAAAGAGTAACGGAAGGAAAGGAAGGCAAGGCAAAGCCAGGCAAGGCAAGTGTAACAAAAGGCACGCAACGGCAAGGGGAAACAAGGCTAAGGCACGACAACACATGGCTAGGAAATGCATGGCAAGGCAAGGAAAGGGTAACGCAAGGCAAGGCACGGTGAGGCTAGGCAAGGCTAATGCACGACAACGCAAGGCTAGGCAATGCACGACAATGCAAGTAAAGCTTAAAGCAAAGGAAGGCACGGTCAGGCGAGATAAGGCTAAGGCACGACAACGCAAGGCTAGGCAATGCAGGGAAGGCAAGCAAAGAGTAACGGAAGGTAAGGAAGGCAAGGGAAAGCAAGGAAAGGCAATGGTAACGGAAGGAACGGCACGGCAAGGGGAAACAAGTCTAAGGCACGACAACGCACGCTAGGCAATCCACGGCAAGGCAAGGAAAGGGTAACGCATGGGAAAGCACGGTCAGGGGAGCCAAGGCTAAGGCACGACAACGCAAGGCTTGGCAATGCACGGAAGGCAAGCAAAGAGTAACGGAATGTAAGGAAGGCAAGGGAAAGCAAAGAAAGGCAAGTGTAACGGAAGGAACGGCACGGCAAGGGGAAACAAGGCTAAGGCAGACATCGCACGCTAGGCAATGCACGGCAAGGCAAGGAAAGGGTAACGCATGGGAAAGCACGGTCAGGCGAGGCAAGGCTAAGGAAAGCCAACCCTAGGCTAGGCAATGCACGGAAGGGAAGCAAAGAGTAACGGAAGGTAAGGAAGGCAAGGGAAAGGAAGGAAAGGCAAGTGTAACGGAAGGAACGGCACGGCAAGGGGAAACAAGGCTAAGGCACGACAACGCACGGCTAGGCAATGCACAACAAGGCAAGGAAAGGGTAACGCATGGGAAAGCACGGTCAGGCGATGCAAGGCTAAGGCATGACAACGCAAGGCTAGGCAATGCACGGAAAGCAAGCAAAGAGTAACGGAACGCAAGGAAGGCAAAGGAAAGCAAGGGAAGGCAAGGGTAACGGAAGGAACGGCACGGCAAGGGGTAACAAGGCTAAGGCACGGCAACGCAGGGCTAGGCAATGCACGGCAAGGCAAGGAAAGGGTAACGCAAGGCAAGGCACGGTGAGGCTAGGCAAGGCTAATGCACGACAACGCAAGGCTAGGCAATGCACGAAAATGCAAGGAAAGCTTAAAGCAAAGGAAGGCACGGTCAGGCGAGATAAGGCTAAGGCACGACAACGCAAGGCTAGGCAATGCAGGGAAGGCAAGCAAAGAGTAACGGAACGTAAGGAAGGCAAGGAAAAGCAAGGAAAGGCAAGTGTAAGGGAAGGAACGGCACGGGAAGCGGAAACAAGGCTAAGGCACGGCAACGCAGGCTGAGCAATGCACGGCAAGGCAAGGAAAGGGTAACGCATGGGAAAGCACGTTCAGGCGAGGCAAGGCTAAGGCACGGCAACGCAAGGCTAGGCAATGCACGGAAGGCAAGCAAAGAGTAACGGAAGGTAAGCAAGGCAAGGAAAAGGAAGGAAAGGCCAGGTAAACGGAAGGAACGGCACGGCAAGGGGAAACAAGTGTAAGGCACGACACCGAACGCTAGGCAATGAACGGCAAGGCAAGGAAAGAGTAACGCATTTGAAAGCACGGTCAGGCGAGGCAACGCTAAGGCACGACAACTCAAGGCTAGGCAATGCACGGAAGGCAAGCAAAGAGTAACGGAAGGCAAGGAAGGCAAGGGAAAGCAAGGCAAGGTAAGGGTAACGGAAGGAACGGCACGGCAAGGGGAAACAAGGCTAAGGCACGACAACGCACGGCTAGGCAATGCACTGCAAGGCAAGTAAAGGGTAACGCAAGGCAAGGCACGGTGAGGCTAGGCAAGGCTAATGCACGACAACGCAAGGCTAGGGAATGCACGACAATGCAAGTAAAGCTTAAAGCAAAGGAAGGCACGGTGAGAAGAGATAAGGCTAAGGCACGACAACGCAAGGCTAGGCAATGCACGGCAACGCAAGGAAAGTGTAACGCAGGGGAAAGCACGGTAAGGTGAGGCAAGGATAAGGCACGACAATGCAAGGCTAGGCAATGCACGGCAAGGCAAGGAAAGAGTAACGGAAGGAAAGGAAGGCAAGGCAAAGCCAGGCAAGGCAAGTGTAACAAAAGGCACGCCACGGCAAGGGGAATCAAGGCTAAGGCACGACAACGCACGGCTAGGCAATGCACGGCAAGGCAAGGAAAGGGTAACGCAAGGCAAGGCACGGTGAGGCTAGGCAAGGCTAAGGCATGACAATGCAAGGCTAGGCAATGCACGGAAAGCAAGCAAAGAGTAACGGAACGCAAGGAAGGCAAGGGAAAGCAAGGAAAGGCAAGGGTAACGGAAGGAACGGTACGGCAAGGGGTAACAAGGCTAAGCCACGACAACGCAGGGCTAGGCAATGCACGGCAAGGCAAGGAAAGGGTAACGCAAGGCAAGGCACGGTGAGGCTAGGCAAGGCTAATGCACGACAACGCAAGGCTAGGCAATGCACGACAATGCAAGGAAAGCTTAAAGCAAAGGAAGGCACGGTCAGGCGAGATAAGTCTAAGGCACGACAACGCAAGGCTAGGCAATGCAGGGAAGGCAAGCAAAGAGTAACGGAACGTAAGGAAGGCAAGGAAAAGCAAGGAAGGGCAAGGGTAACGGAAGAAACGGCACGGGAAGCGGAAACAAGGCTAAGGCACGGCAACGCAGGCTGAGCAATGCACGCCAAGGCAAGGAAAGGGTAACGCATGGGAAAGCACGTTCAGGCGAGGCAAGGCTAAGGCACGACAACGCAAGGCTAGGCAATGCACGGAAGGCAAGCGAAGAGTAACGGAAGGTAAGGAAGGCAAGGGAAAGCAAAGAAAGGCAAGTGTAACGGAAGGAACTGCACGGCAAGGGGAAACAAGGCTAAGGCACGACAACGCACGGCTAGGCAATGCACCGCAAGGCAAGGAAAGGGTAACGCAAGGCAAGGCACGGTGAGGCTAGGAAAGGCTAATGCACGAAAACGCAAGGCTAGGCAATGCACGACAATGCAAGGAAAGCTTAACGCAAAGGAAGGCAAGGTCAGGCGAGATAAGGCAAAGGCACGACAACGCAAGGCTAGGCAATTCAGGGAAGGCAAGCAAAGAGTAACGGAAGGTAAGCAAGGCAAGGAAAAGGAAGGAAAGGCCAGGGTAACGTAAGGAACGGCACGGCAAGGGGAAACAAGTCTAAGGCACGACACCGAACGCTAGGCAATGAACGGCAAGGCAAGGAAAGGGTAACGCATTTGAAAGCACGGTCAGGCGAGGCAACGCTAAGGCACGACAACGCAAGGCTAGGCAATGCACGGCAAGGCAAGGAAAGGGTAAAGCAGGGGAAGGCACGGTCAGGTGAGGCAAGGATAAGGCACGACAATGCAAGGCTAGGCAATGTACGGCAAGGCAAGGAAAGAGTAACGGAAGGAAAGGAAGGCAAGGCAAAGCCAGGCAAGGCAAGTGTAACAAAAGGCACGCCACGGCAAGGGGAATCAAGGCTAAGGCACGACAACGCACGGCTAGGCAATGCACGGCAAGGCAAGGAAAGGGTAACGCAAGGCAAGGCACGGTGAGGCTAGGCAAGGCTAATGCACGACAACGCAAGGCTAGGCAATGCACGACAATGCAAGGAAAGCTTAAAGCAAAGGAAGGCACGGTCAGGCGAGATAAGGGTAAGGCACGACAACGCAAGGCTAGGCAATGCACGGAAGGCAAGCAAAGAGTAACGGAAGGTAAGGAAGGCAAGGGAAAGCAAGGAAAGGCAAGTGTAACGGAAGGAACGGCACGGCAAGGGGAAACAAGGCTAAGGCACGACAACGCACGCTAGGCAATGCACGGCAAGGCAAGGAAATGGTAACGCATGGGAAAGCACGGTCAGGCGAGGCAAGCCTAAGGCATGACAACGCAAGGCTAGGCAATGCACGGAAAGCAAGCAAAGAGTAACGGAACGCAAGGAAGGCAAAGGAAAGCAAGGAAAGGCAAAGGTAACGGAAGGAACGGCACGGCAAGGGGTAACAAGGCTAAGGCACGACAACGCAGGGCTAGGCAATGCACGGCAAGGCAAGGAAAGAGTAACGCAAGGAAAGGAAGGCAAGGCAAAGCCAGGCAAGGGAAGTGTAACAAAAGGCACGCAACGGCAAGGGGAAACAAGGCTAAGGAAAGCCAATGCAAGGCTAGGCAATGCCCGGAAAGCAAGCAAGGAGTAACGGAATGCAAGGAAGGAAAGGGAAAGCAAGGGAAGGCAAGGGTAACGGAAGGAACGGCACGGTAAGGGTTAACAAGTCTAATGCACGACAACACACGGCTAGGAAATGCACGGCAAGGCAAGGAAAGGGTAACGCAAGGCAAGGCACGGTGAGGCTAGGCAAGGTTAATGCACGACAACGCAAGGCTAGGCAATGCACGACAATGCAAGGAAAGCTTAAAGCAAAGGAAGGCACGGTCAGGCGAGATAAGGCTAAGGCACGACAACGCAAGGCTAGGCAATGCACGGAAGGCAAGCAAAGAGTAACGGAAGGTAAGGAAGGCAAGGGAAAGCAAGGAAAGGCAATGGTAACGGAAGGAACGGCACGGCAAGGGGAAACAAGGCTAAGGCACGACAACGCACGCTAGGCAATGCACGGCAAGGCAAGGAAAGGGTAACGCATGGGAAAGCACGGTCAGGCGAGGCAAGGCTAAGGCACCACAACCCAAGGCTAGGCAATGCACGGAAGGCAAGCAAAGAGTAACGGAAGGTAAGGAAGGAAAGGGAAAGCAAAGAAAGGCAAGTGTAACGGAAGGAACGGCACGGCAAGGGGAAACAAGGCTAAGGCACGACAACGCACGGCTAGGCAATGCACGGCAAGGCAAGCAAAGGGTAACGCAAGGAAAGGCACGGTGAGTCTAGGCAAGGCTAATGCACGAAAACGCAAGGCTAGGCGATGCACGACAATGCAAGGAAAGCTTAAAGCAAAGGAAGGCAAGGTCAGGCGAGATAAGGCTAAGGCACGACAACGCTAGGCTAGGCAATTCAGGGAAGGCAAGCAAAGAGTAACGGAAGGTAAGGAAGGCAAGGAAAAGCAAGGAAAGGCAAGGGTAACGGAAGGAACGGCACGGCAAGGGGAAACAAGGCTAAGGCACGGCAACGCAGGCTAGGCAATGCACGGCAAGGCAAGGAAAGGGTAACGCATGGGAAAGCACGGTCAGGCGAGGCAAGGCTAAGGCACGACAACGCAAGGCTAGGCAATGCACGGTAAGCAAGCAAAGAGTAACGGAACGCAAGGAAGGCAAGGGAAAGAAAGGGAAGGCAAGGGTAACGGAAGGAACGGCACGGCAAGGGGAAACAAGGCTAAGGCACGACAACGCACGGCTAGGCAATGCACGGCAAGGCAAGCAAAGGGTAACGCAAGGCAAGGCACGGTGAGGCTAGGCAAGGCTAATGCACGAAAACGCAAGGCTAGGCAATGCACGACAATGCAAGGAAAGCTTAAAGCAAAGGAAGGCAAGGTCAGGCGAGATAAGGCAAAGGCACGACAACGCAAGGCTAGGCAATTCAGGGAAGGCAAGCAAAGAGTAACGGAAGGTAAGCAACGCAAGGAAAAGCAAGGGAAGGCAAGGGTAACGGAAGGAACGGCACGGCAAGGGGGAACAAGTCTAAGGCACGACACCGAACGCTAGGCAATGAACGGCAAGGCAAGGAAAGGGTAACGCATGGGAAAGCACGGTCAGGCGAGATAAGGCTAAGGCACGACAACGCAAGGCTAGGCAATGCACGGAAGGCAAGCAAAGAGTAACGGAAGGTAAGGAAGGCAAGAGAAAGCAAGGAAAGGCAAGTGTAACGGAAGGAACGGCACGGCAAGGGGAAACAAGGCTAAGGCACGACAACGCACGCTAGACAATGCACGGCAAGGCAAGGAAAGGGTAACGCATGGGAAAGCACGGTCAGGCGAGGCAAGGCTAAGGCATGACAACGCAAGGCTAGGCAATGCACGGAAGGCTAGCAAAGAGTAACGGAAGGTAAGGAAGGCAAGGAAAAGCAAGGAAAGGCAAGGGTAACGGAAGGAACGGCACGGGAACCGGAAACAAGGCTAAGGCACGGCAACGCAGGCTGGGCAATGCACGGCAAGGCAAGGAAAGGGTAACGCATGGGAAAGCAAGTTCAGGCGAGGCAAGGCTAAGGCACGACAACGCAAGGCTAGGCAATGCACGGAAGGCAAGCAAAGAGTAACGGAAGGTAAGGAAGGCAAGGGAAAGCAAGGAAAGGCAAGTGTAACGGAAGGAACTGCACGGCAAGGGGAAACAAGGCTAAGGCACGACACCGAACGCTAGGCAATGAACGTCAAGGCAAGGAAAGGGTAACGCATGGTAAAGCACGGTCAGGCGAGGCAAGGCTAGGCAATGCACGGAAGGTAAGCAAAGAGTAACGGAAGGTAAGGAAGGCAAGGGAAATCAAGGAAAGGCAAATGTAACGGAAGGAACGGCACGGCAAGGGGAAACAAGGCTAAGGCACGACAACGCACGCTAGACAATGCACGGCAAGGCAAGGAAAGGGTAACGCAAGGCAAGGCACGGTGAGGCTAGGCAAGGCTAATGCACGACAATGCAAGGCTAGGCAATGCACGACAATGCAAGGAAAGCTTAATGCAAAGGAAGGCACGGTCAGGCGAGATAAGGCTAAGGCTCGACAACGCAAGGCTAGGCAATGCACGGAAGGCAAGCAAAGAGTAACGGAAGGTAAGGAAGGCAAGGGAAATCAAGGAAAGGCAAGTGTAACGGAAGGAACGGCACGGCAAGGGGAAACAAGGCTAAGGCACGACAACGCACGGCTAGGCAATGCACGGCAAGGCAAGGAAAGGGTAACGCAAGGGAAAGCACGGTCAGGCGAGGCAAGCCTAAGGCATGACAACGCAAGGCTAGGCAATGCACGGAAGGCAAGCAAAGAGTAACGGAAGGCAAGGAAGGCAAGGGAAAGCAAGGCAAGGTAAGGGTAACGGAAGGAACGGCACGGCAAGGGGAAACAAGGCTAAGGCACGACAACGCACGGCTAGGCAATGCACTGCAAGGCAAGTAAAGGGTAACGCAAGGCAAGGCACGGTGAGGCTAGGCAAGGCTAATGCACGACAACGCAAGGCTAGGGAATGCACGACAATGCAAGTAAACTTAAAGCAAAGGAAGGCACGGTCAGAAGAGATAAGGCTAAGGCACGACAACGCAAGGCTAGGCAATGCAGAGAAGGCAAGGAAAGAGTAACGGAAGGTAAGGAAGGCAAAGGAAAGCAATGAAAGGCAATGGTAACGGAAGGAACTGCACGGCAAGGGGAAACAAGGCTAAGGCACGACAACGCACGGCTAGGCAATGCACGGCAAGGCAAGCAAAGGGTAACGCAAGGCAAGGCACGGTGAGGCTAGGCAAGGCTAATGCACGAAAACGCAAGGCTAGGCAATGCACGACAATGCAAGGAAAGCTTAAAGCAAAGGAAGGCAAGGTCAGGCGAGATAAGGCAAAGGCACGACAACGCAAGGCTAGGCAATGCAGGGAAGGCAAGCAAAGAGTAACGGAAGGCAAGCAAGGCAAGGAAAAGGAAGGAAAGGCTAGGGTAACGGAAGGAACGGCACGGCAAGGGGAAACAAGTCTAAGGCACGACACCGAACGCTAGGCAATGAACGGCAAGGCAAGGAAAGGGTAACGCATTTGAAAGCACGGTCAGGCGAGGCAACGCTAAGGCACGACAACGCAAGGCTAGGCAATGCACGGCAACGCAAGGAAAGTGTAACGCAGGGGAAAGCACGGTAAGGTGAGGCAAGGATAAGGCACGACAATGCAAGGCTAGGCAATGCACGGCAAGGCAAGGAAAGAGTAACGGAAGGAAAGGAAGGCAAGGCAAAGCCAGGCAAGGCAAGTGTAACAAAAGGCACGCCACGGCAAGGGGAATCAAGGCTAAGGCACGACAACGCACGGCTAGGCAATGCACGGCAAGGCAAGGCAAGGGTAACGCAAGGCAAGGCACGGTGAGGCTAGGCAAGGCTAAGGCATGACAATGCAAGGCTACGCAATGCACGGAAGGCAAGCAAAGAGTAACGGAAGGTAAGGAAGGCAAGGGAAAGGAAGGAACGGCACTGCAAGGGGAAACAAGGCTAAGGCACGACAACGCACGCTAGGCAATGCACGGCAAGGCAAGGAAAGGGTAACGCATGGGAAAGCACGGTCAGGCGAGGCAAGCCTAAGGCATGACAACGCAAGGCTAGGCAATGCACGGAAAGCAAGCAAAGAGTAACGGAACGCAAGGAAGGCAAGGGAAAGCAAGGGAAGGCAAGGGTAACGGAAGGAACGGCACGGCAAGGGGTAACAAGGCTAAGGCACGACAACGCAGGGCTAGGCAATGCACGGCAAGGCAAGGAAAGGGTAACGCAAGGGATGGCACGGTCAGGTGAGGCAACGATAAGGCACGAAAATGCAAGGCTAGGCAATGCACGGCAAGGCAAGGAAAGAGTAACGGAAGGAAAGGAAGTCAAGGCAAAGCCAGGCAAGGCAAGTGTAACAAAAGGCACGCCACGGCAAGGGGAAACAAGGCTAAGGCACGACAACGCACGGATAGGCCATGCACGGCAAGGCAAGGAAAGGGTAACGCAAGGCAAGGCACGGTGAGGCTAGGCACGGCTAATGCACGACAACGCAAGGCTAGGCAATGCACGACAATCCAAGGAAAGCTTAAAGCAAAGGAAGGCACGGTCAGGCGAGATAAGGCTAAGGCACGACAATGCAAGTCTAGGCAATGCACGGCAAGGCAAGCAAAGAGTAACGGAAGGTAAGCAAGGCAAGGAAAAGGAAGGAAAGGCCAGGGTAACGGAAGGAACGGCACGGCAAGGGGAAACAAGTCTAAGGCACGACACCGAACGCTAGGCAATGAACGGCAAGGCAAGGAAAGGTTAACGCATTTGAAAGCACGGTCAGGCGAGGCAACGCTAAGGCACGACAACGCAAGGCTAGGCAATGCACGGCAAGGCAAGGAAAGGGTAACGCAGGGGAATGCACGGTAATGTGAGGCAAGGATAAGGCACGACAATGCAAGGCTAGGCAATGCACGGCAAGGCAAGGAAAGAGTAACGGAAGGAAAGGAAGGCAAGGCAAAGCCAGGCAAGGCAAGTGTAACAAAAGGCACGCCACGGCAAGGGGAATCAAGGCTAAGGCACGACAACGCACGGCTTGGCAATGCACGGCAAGGCAAGGAAAGGGTAACGCAAGGCAAGGCACGGTGAGGCTAGGCAAGGCTAATGCACGACAACGCAAGGCTAGGCAATGCACGACAATGAAGGAAAGCTTAAAGCAAAGGAAGGCACGGTCAGGCGAGATAAGGCTAAGGCACTACAACGCAAGGCTAGGCAATGCACGGAAGGCAAGCAAAGAGTAACGGAATGTAAGGAAGGCAGGGGAAAGCAAGGAAAGGCAAGGGTAACGGAAGGAACGGCACGGCAAGGGGAAACAAGGCTAAGGCACGACAACGAACGCTAGGCAATGCACGGCAAGGCAAGGAAATGGTAACGCATGGGAAAGCACGGTCAGGCGAGGCAAGCCTAAGGCATGACAACGCAAGGCTAGGCAATGCACGGAAAGCAAGCAAAGAGTAACGGAACGCAAGGAAGGCAAGGGAAAGCAAGGAAAGGCAAGGGTAACGGAAGGAACGGCACGGCAAGGGGTAACAAGGCTAAGGCACGACAACGCAGGGCTAGGCAATGAACGGCAAGGCAAGGAAAGAGTAACGCAAGGAAAGGAAGGCAAGGCAAAGCCAGGCAAGGCAAGTGTAACAAAAGGCACGCAACGGCAAGGGGAAACAAGGCTAAGGAAAGCCAACGCAAGGCTAGGCAATGCACGGAAAGCAAGCAAGGAGTAACGGAATGCAAGGAAGGAAAGGGAATGCAAGGGAAGGCAAGGGTAACGGAAGGAACGGCACGGCAAGGGTTAACAAGGCTAAGGCACGACAACACACGGCTAGGAAATGCACGGCAAGGCAAGGAAAGGGTAACGCAAGGCAAGGCACGGTGAGGCTAGGCAAGGCTAATGCACGACAACGCAAGGCTAGGCAATGCACGACAATGCAAGTAAAGCTTAAAGCAAAGGAAGGCACGGCCAGAAGAGATAAGGCTAAGGCACGACAACGCACGGCTAGGCAATGCAGGGAAGGCAAGGAAAGAGTAACGGAAGGTAAGGAAGGCAAAGGAAAGCAAGGAAAGGCAATGGTAACGGAAGGAACGGCACGGCAAGGGGAAACAAGTCTAAGGCACGACAACGCACGCTAGGCAATGCACGGCAAGGGAAGGAAAGGGTAACGCATGGGAAAGAACGGTCAGGGGAGGCAACGCTAAGGCACGACAACGCAAGGCTTGGTAATGCACGGAAGCCAAGGAAAGAGTAACGGAAGGTAAGGAAGGCAAGGGAAAGCAAGGAAAGGCAAGTGTAACGGAAGGAACGGCACGGCAAGTGGAAACAAGGCTAAGGCACGACAACGCACGCTAGGCAATGCACGGCAAGGGAAGGAAAGGGTAACGCATGGGAAAGAACGGTCAGGGGAGGCAACGCTAAGGCACGACAACGCAAGGCTTGGTAATGCACGGAAGCCAAGCAAAGAGTAACGGAAGGTAAGGAAGGCAAGGGAAAGCAAGGAAAGGCAAGTGTAACGGAAGGAACGGCACGGCAAGGGGAAACAAGGCTAAGGCACGACAACGCACGCTAGGCAATGCACGGCAAGGCAAGGAAATGGTAACGCATGGGAAAGCACGGTCAGGCGAGGCAAGCCTAAGGCATGACAACGCAAGGCTAGGCAATGCACGGAAAGCAAGCAAAGAGTAACGGAACGCAAGGAAGGCAAGGGAAAGCAAGGAAAGGCAAGGGTAACGGAAGGAACGGCACGGCAAGGGGTAACAAGGCTAAGGCACGACAACGCAGGGCTAGGCAATGAACGGCAAGGCAAGGAAAGAGTAACGCAAGGAAAGGAAGGCAAGGCAAAGCCAGGCAAGGCAAGTGTAACAAAAGGCACGCAACGGCAAGGGGAAACAAGGCTAAGGAAAGCCAACGCAAGGCTAGGCAATGCACGGAAAGCAAGCAAGGAGTAACGGAATGCAAGGAAGGAAAGGGAATGCAAGGGAAGGCAAGGGTAACGGAAGGAACGGCACGGCAAGGGTTAACAAGGCTAAGGCACGACAACACACGGCTAGGAAATGCACGGCAAGGCAAGGAAAGGGTAACGCAAGGCAAGGCACGGTGAGGCTAGGCAAGGCTAATGCACGACAACGCAAGGCTAGGCAATGCACGACAATGCAAGTAAAGCTTAAAGCAAAGGAAGGCACGGTCAGAAGAGATAAGGCTAAGGCACGACAACGCAAGGCTAGGCAATGCAGGGAAGGCAAGGAAAGAGTAACGGAAGGTAAGGAAGGCAAAGGAAAGCAAGGAAAGGCAATGGTAACGGAAGGAACGGCACGGCAAGGGGAAACAAGTCTAAGGCACGACAACGCACGCTAGGCAATGCACGGCAAGGGAAGGAAAGGGTAACGCATGGGAAAGAACGGTCAGGGGAGGCAACGCTAAGGCACGACAACGCAAGGCTTGGTAATGCACGGAAGCCAAGCAAAGAGTAACGGAAGGTAAGGAAGGCAAGGGAAAGCAAGGAAAGGCAATGGTAACGGAAGGAACGGCACGGCAAGGGGAAACAAGGCTAAGGCACGACAACGCACGGCTAGGCAATGCACGGCAAGGCAAGGAAAGGGTAACGCATGGGAAAGAACGGTCAGGGGAGGCAAGCCTAAGGCACGACAACGCAAGGCTAGGCAATGCACGGAAGGTAAGCAAAGAGTAACGGAAGGTAAGGAAGGCAAGGGAAAGCAAAGAAAGGCAAGTGTAACGGAAGGAACTGCACGGCAAGGGGAAACAAGGCTAAGGCACGACAACGCACGGCTAGGCAATGCACGGCAAGGCAAGCAAAGGGTAACGCAAGGCAAGGCACGGTGAGGCTAGGCAAGGCTTATGCACGAAAACGCAAGGCTAGGCAATGCACGACAATGCAAGGAAAGCTTAAAGCAAAGGAAGTCAAGGTCAGGCGAGATAAGGCAAAGGCACGACAACGCAAGGCTAGGCAATGCAGGGAAGGCAAGCAAAGAGTAACGGAAGGCAAGCAAGGCAAGGAAAAGGAAGGAAAGGCTAGGGTAACGGAAGGAACGGCACGGCAAGGGGAAACAAGTCTAAGGCACGACACCGAACGCTAGGCAATGAACGGCAAGGCAAGGAAAGGGTAACGCATTTGAAAGCACGGTCAGGCGAGGCAACGCTAAGGCACGACAACGCAAGGCTAGGCAATGCACGGCAACGCAAGGAAAGTGTAACGCAGGGGAAAGCACGGTAAGGTGAGGCAAGGATAAGGCACGACAATGCAAGGCTAGGCAATGCACGGCAAGGCAAGGAAAGAGTAACGGAAGGAAAGGAAGGCAAGGCAAAGCCAGGCAAGGCAAGTGTAACAAAAGGCACGCCACGGCAAGGGGAATCAAGGCTAAGGCACGACAACGCACGGCTAGGCAATGCACGGCAAGGCAAGGAAAGGGTAACGCAAGGCAAGGCACGGTGAGGCTAGGCAAGGCTAAGGCATGACAATGCAAGGCTAGGCAATGCACGGAAAGCAAGCAAAGAGTAACGGAACGCAAGGAAGGCAAGGGAAAGCAAGGAAAGGCAAGGGTAACGGAAGGAACGGCACGGCAAGGGGTAACAAGGCTAAGCCACGACAACGCAGGGCTAGGCAATGCACGGCAAGGCAAGGAAAGGGTAACGCAAGGCAAGGCACGGTCAGGCTAGGCAAGGCTAATGCACGACAACGCAAGGCTAGGCAATGCACGACAATGCAAGGAAAGCTCAAAGCAAAGGAAGGCACGGTCAGGCGAGATAAGGCTAAGGCACGACAACGCAAGGCTACGCAATGCAGGGAAGGGAAGCAAAGAGTAACGGAAGGTAAGCAAGGCAAGGAAAAGCAAGGAAAGGCAAGGGTAACGGAAGGAACTGCACGGCAAGGGGAAACAAGGCTAAGGCACGGCAACGCAGGCTGGGCAATGCACGGCAAGGCAAGGAAAGGGTAACGCAAGGGAAGGCACGTTCAGGCGAGGCAAGGCTAAGGCACGACAACGCAAGGCTAGGCAATGCACGGAAGGCAAGCAAAGAGAAACGGAAGGTAAGGAAGGCAAGGGAAAGCAAAGAAAGGCAAGTGTAACGGAAGGACCTGCACGGCAAGGGGAAACAAGGCTAAGGCACGACAACGCACGGCTAGGTAATGCACGGCAAGGCAAGCAAAGGGTAAAGCAAGGCAAGGCACGGTGAGTCTAGGCAAGGCTAATGCACGAAAACGCAAGGCTAGGCAATGCACGACAATGCAAGGAAAGCTTAAAGCAAAGGAAGGCAAGGTCACGCGAGATAAGGCAAAGGCACGACAACGCAAGGCTAGGCAATTCAGGGAAGGCAAGCAAAGAGTAACGGAAGGTAAGCAAGGCAAGGAAAAGCAAGGAAAGGCAAGGGTAACGGAAGGAACGGTACGGCAAGGGGAAACAAGTCTAAGGCACGACACCGAACGCTAGGCAATGAACGGCAAGGCAAGGAAAGGGTAACGCATGGGAAAGCACGGTCAGGCGAGGCAAGGCTAAAGCACGACAACGCAAGGCTACGCAATGCACGGAAGGCAAGCAAAGAGTAACGGAAGGCAAGGAAGGCAAGGGTAACAGAAGGAACGGCACGGCAAGGGGAAACAAGGCTAAGGCACGACAACGCACGCTAGGCAATGCACGGCAAGGCAAGGAAAGGGTAACGCATGGGAAAGCACGGTCAGGCGAGGCAAGCCTAAGGTATGACAACGCAAGGCTAGGCAATGCACGGAAAGCAAGCAAAGAGTAACGGAACGCAAGGAAGGCAAGGGAAAGCAAGGGAAGGCAAGGGTAACGGAAGGAACGGCACGGCAAGGGGTAACAAGGCTAAGGCACGACAACGCAGGGCTAGGCAATGCACGGCAAGGCAAGGAAAGGGTAACGCAAGGGATGGCACGGTCAGGTGAGGCAACGATAAGGCACGAAAATGCAAGGCTAGGCAATGCACGGCAAGGCAAGGAAAGAGTAACGGAAGGAAAGGAAGTCAAGGCAAAGCCAGGCAAGGCAAGTGTAACAAAAGGCACGCCACGGCAAGGGGAAACAAGGCTAAGGCACGACAACGCACGGATAGGCCATGCACGGCAAGGCAAGGAAAGGGTAACGCAAGGCAAGGCACGGTGAGGCTAGGCACGGCTAATGCACGACAACGCAAGGCTAGGCAATGCACGACAATCCAAGGAAAGCTTAAAGCAAAGGAAGGCACGGTCAGGCGAGATAAGGCTAAGGCACGACAATGCAAGGCTAGGCAATGCACGGCAAGGCAAGCAAAGAGTAACGGAAGGTAAGGAAGGCAAGGGAAAGCAAGGAAAGGCAAGGGTAACGGAAGGAACGGCACGGCAAGGGGAAACAAGGCTAAGGCACGACAACGCACGCTAGGCAATGCACGGCAAGGCAAGGAAAGGGTAACGCATTTGAAAGCACGGTCAGGCGAGGCAACGCTAAGGCACGACAACGCAAGGCTAGGCAATGCACGGCAAGGCAAGGAAAGGGTAACGCAGGGGAATGCACGGTAAGGTGAGGCAAGGATAAGGCACGACAATGCAAGGCTAGGCAATGCACGGGAAGGCAAGGAAAGAGTAAGGGAAGGAAAGGAAGGCAAGGAAAAGCCAGGCAAGGCAAGTGTAACAAAAGGCACGCAACGGCAATGGGAAACAAGGCTAATGCACGACAACGCACGGCTTGGCAATGCACGGCAAGGCAAGGAAAGGGTAACGCAAGGCAAGGCACGGTGAGGCTAGGCAAGGCTAATGCACGACAACGCAAGGCTAGGCAATGCACGACAATGCAAGGAAAGCTTAAAGCAAAGGAAGGCACGGTCAGGCGAGAAAAGGCTAAGGCACTACAACGCAAGGCTAGGCAATGCACGGAAGGCAAGCAAAGAGTAACGGAATGTAAGGAAGGCAAGGGAAAGCAAGGAAAGGCAAGTGTAACGGAAGGAACGGCACGGCAAGGGGAAACAAGGCTAAGGCACGACACCGAACGCTAGGCAATGCACGGCAAGGCAAGGAAATGGTAACGCATGGGAAAGCACGGTCAGGCGAGGCAAGCCTAAGGCATGACAACGCAAGGCTAGGCAATGCACGGAAAGCAAGATAAGAGTAACGGAACGCAAGGAAGGCAAGGGAAAGCAAGGAAAGGCAAGGGTAACGGAAGGAACGGCACGGCAAGGGGAAACAAGGCTAAGGCACGACAACGCAGGGCTAGGCAATGAACGGCAAGGCAAGGAAAGAGTAACGCAAGGAAAGGAAGGCAAGGCAAAGCCAGGCAAGGCAAGTGTAACAAAAGGCACGCAAGGGCAAGGGGAAACAAGGCTAAGGAAAGCCAACGCAAGGCTAGGCAATGCACGGAAAGAAAGCAAGGAGTAACGGAATGCAAGGAAGGAAAGGGAAAGCAAGGGAAGGCAAGGGTAACGGAAGGAACGGCACGGCAAGGGTTAACAAGGCTAAGGCACGACAACACACGGCTAGGAAATGCACGGCAAGGCAAGGAAAGGGTAACGCAAGGCAAGGCACGGTGAGGCTAGGCAAGGCTAATGCACGACAACGCAAGGCTAGGCAATGCACGACAATGCAAGTAAAGCTTAAAGCAAAGGAAGGCACGGCCAGAAGAGATAAGGCTAAGGCACGACAACGCAAGGCTAGGCAATGCAGGGAAGGCAAGGAAAGAGTAACGGAAGGTAAGGAAGGCAAAGGAAAGCAAGGAAAGGCAATGGTAACGGAAGGAACGGCACGGCAAGGGGAAACAAGTCTAAGGCACGACAACGCACGCTAGGCAATGCACGGCAAGGGAAGGAAAGGGTAACGCATGGGAAAGAACGGTCAGGGGAGGCAACGCTAAGGCACGACAACGCAAGGCTAGGCAATGCACGGAAGGCAAGGAAAGAGTAACGGAAGGTAAGGAAGGCAAGGGAAAGCAAGGAAAGGCAAGTGTAACGGAAGGAACGGCACGGCAAGGGGAAACAAGGCTAAGGCACGACAACGCACGCTAGGCAATGCACGGCAAGGGAAGGAAAGGGTAACGCATGGGAAAGAACGGTCAGGGGAGGCAAGGCTAAGGCACGACAACGCAAGGCTAGGCAATGCACGGAAGGTAAGCAAAGAGTAACGGAAGGTAAGGAAGGCAAGGGAAAGCAAGGAAAGGCAAGTGTAACGGAAGGAACGGCACGGCAAGGGGAAACAAGGCTAAGGCACGACAACGCACGCTAGGCAATGCACGGCAAGGCAAGGCAAAAGCACGGTCAGGCGAGGCAAGCCTAAGGCAGACAACGCAAGGCTAGGCAATGCACGGAAGGCAAGCAAAGAGTAACGGAACGCAAGGAAGGCAAGGGAAAGCAAGGAAAGGCAAGGGTAACGGAAGGAACGGCACGGCAAGGGGAAACAAGGCTAAGGCACGACAACGCAGGCTAGGCAATGCACGGCAAGGCAAGGAAAGGGTAACGCAAGGGAAAGGACGGTCAGGCGAGGCAAGGCTAAGGCACGACAACGCAAGGCTAGGCAATGCACGGAAGCAAGCAAAGAGTAACGGAACGCAAGGAAGGCAAGGGAAAGGAAGCAAGGGAAGGCAAGGGTAACGGAAGGAACGGCACGGCAAGGGGAAACAAGGCTAAGGCACGACAACACACGGCTAGGAAATGCACGGCAAGGCAAGGAAAGGGTAACGCAAGGCAAGGCACGGTGAGGCTAGGCAAGGCTAATGCACGACAACGCAAGGCTAGGCAATGCACGACAATGCAAGTAAAGCTTAAAGCAAAGGAAGGCACGGTCAGGCGAGATAAGGCTAAGGCACGACAACGCAAGGCTAGGCAATGCAGGGAAGGCAAGCAAAGAGTAACGGAAGGTAAGGAAGGCAAGGGAAAGCAAGGAAAGGCAATGGTAACGGAAGGAACGGCACGGCAAGGGGAAACAAGTCTAAGGCACGACAACGCACGCTAGGCAATGCACGGCAAGGGAAGGAAAGGGTAACGCATGGGAAAGAACGGTCAGGGGAGGCAACGCTAAGGCACGACAACGCAAGGCTTGGTAATGCACGGAAGCCAAGCAAAGAGTAACGGAAGGTAAGGAAGGCAAGGGAAAGCAAGGAAAGGCAATGGTAACGGAAGGAACGGCACGGCAAGGGGAAACAAGGCTAAGGCACGACAACGCACGCTAGGCAATGCACGGCAAGGCAAGGAAAGGGTAACGCATGGGAAAGAACGGTCAGGGGAGGCAAGGCTAAGGCACGACAACGCAAGGCTAGGCAATGCACGGAAGGTAAGCAAAGAGTAACGGAAGGTAAGGAAGGCAAGGGAAAGCAAAGAAAGGCAAGTGTAACGGAAGGAACTGCACGGCAAGGGGAAACAAGGCTAAGGCACGACAACGCACGGCTAGGCAATGCACGGCAAGGCAAGCAAAGGGTAACGCAAGGCAAGGCACGGTGAGGCTAGGCAAGGCAAATGCACGAAAACGCAAGGCTAGGCAATGCACGACAATGCAAGGAAAGCTTAAAGAAAGGAAGGCAAGGTCAGGCGAGATAAGGCAAAGGCACGACAACGCAAGGCTAGGCAATGCAGGGAAGGCAAGCAAAGAGTAACGGAAGGCAAGCAAGGCAAGGAAAAGGAAGGAAAGGCTAGGGTAACGGAAGGAACGGCACGGCAAGGGGAAACAAGTCTAAGGCACGACACCGAACGCTAGGCAATGAACGGCAAGGCAAGGAAAGGGTAACGCATTTGAAAGCACGGTCAGGCGAGGCAACGCTAAGGCACGACAACGCAAGGCTAGGCAATGCACGGCAACGCAAGGAAAGTGTAACGCAGGGGAAAGCACGGTAAGGTGAGGCAAGGATAAGGCACGACAATGCAAGGCTAGGCAATGCACGGCAAGGCAAGGAAAGAGTAACGGAAGGAAAGGAAGGCAAGGCAAAGCCAGGCAAGGCAAGTGTAACAAAAGGCACGCCACGGCAAGGGGAAACAAGGCTAAGGCACGACAACGCACGGCTAGGCAATGCACGGGAAGGCAAGGAAAGGGTAACGCAAGGCAAGGCACGGTGAGGCTAGGCAAGGCTAAGGCATGACAATGCAAGGCTAGGCAATGCACGGAAAGCAAGCAAAGAGTAACGGAACGCAAGGAAGGCAAGGGAAAGCAAGGAAAGGCAAGGGTAACGGAAGGAACGGCACGGCAAGGGGAAACAAGGCTAAGGCACGACAACGCACGCTAGGCAATGCACGGCAAGGCAAGGAAAGGGTAACGCAAGGCAAGGCACGGTGAGGCTAGGCAAGGCTAATGCACGACAACGCAAGGCTAGGCAATGCACGACAATGCAAGGAAAGCTTAAAGCAAAGGAAGGCACGGTCAGGCGAGATAAGGCTAAGGCACGACAACGCAAGGCTAGGCAATGCACGGAAGGCAAGCAAAGAGTAACGGAAGGTAAGGAAGGCAAGGGAAAGCAAGGAAAGGCAAGTGTAACGGAAGGAACGGCACGGCAAGGGGAAACAAGGCTAAGGCACGACAACGCACGCTAGGCAATGCACGGCAAGGCAAGGAAAGGGTAACGCAAGGCAAGGCACGGTCAGGCTAGGCAAGGCTAATGCACGACAACGCAAGGCTAGGCAATGCACGACAATGCAAGGAAAGCTCAAAGCAAAGGAAGGCACGGTCAGGCGAGATAAGGCTAAGGCACGACAACGCAAGGCTACGCAATGCAGGGAAGGGAAGCAAAGAGTAACGGAAGGTAAGCAAGGCAAGGAAAAGCAAGGAAAGGCAAGGGTAACGGAAGGAACTGCACGGCAAGGGGAAACAAGGCTAAGGCACGGCAACGCAGGCTGGGCAATGCACGGCAAGGCAAGGAAAGGGTAACGCATGGGAAAGCACGTTCAGGCGAGGCAATGCTAAGGCACGACAACGCAAGGCTAGGCAATGCACGGAAGGCAAGCAAAGAGAAACGGAAGGTAAGGAAGGCAAGGGAAAGCAAAGAAAGGCAAGTGTAACGGAAGGACCTACACGGCAAGGGGAAACAAGGCTAAGGCACGACAACGCACGGCTAGGTAATGCACGGCAAGGCAAGCAAAGGGTAAAGCAAGGCAAGGCACGGTGAGTCTAGGCAAGGCTAATGCACGAAAACGCAAGGCTAGGCAATGCACGACAATGCAAGGAAAGCTTAAAGCAAAGGAAGGCAAGGTCACGCGAGATAAGGCAAAGGCACGACAAAGCAAGGCTAGGCAATTCAGGGAAGGCAAGCAAAGAGTAACGGAAGGTAAGCAAGGCAAGGAAAAGCAAGGAAAGGCAAGGGTAACGGAAGGAACGGTACGGCAAGGGGAAACAAGTCTAAGGCACGACACCAAACGCTAGGCAATGAACGGCAAGGCAAGGAAAGGGTAACGCATGGGAAAGCACGGTCAGGCGAGGCAAGGCTAAGGCACGACAACGCAAGGCTACGCAATGCACGGAAGGCAAGCAAAGAGTAACGGAAGGTAAGGAAGGCAAGGGAAAGGAAGGAACGGCACTGCAAGGGGAAACAAGGCTAAGGCACGACAACGCACGCTAGGCAATGCACGGCAAGGCAAGGAAAGGGTAACGCATGGGAAAGCACGGTCAGGCGAGGCAAGCCTAAGGCATGACAACGCAAGGCTAGGCAATGCACGGAAAGCAAGCAAAGAGTAACGGAACGCAAGGAAGGCAAGGGAAAGCAAGGGAAGGCAAGGGTAACGGAAGGAACGGCACGGCAAGGGGTAACAAGGCTAAGGCACGACAACGCAGGGCTAGGCAATGCACGGCAAGGCAAGGAAAGGGTAACGCAAGGGATGGCACGGTCAGGTGAGGCAACGATAAGGCACGAAAATGCAAGGCTAGGCAATGCACGGCAAGGCAAGGAAAGAGTAACGGAAGGAAAGAACTCAAGGCAAAGCCAGGCAAGGCAAGTGTAACAAAAGGCACGCCACGGCAAGGGGAAACAAGGCTAAGGCACGACAACGCACGGATAGGCCATGCACGGCAAGGCAAGGAAAGGGTAACGCAAGGCAAGGCACGGTGAGGCTAGGCACGGCTAATGCACGACAACGCAAGGCTAGGCAATGCACGACAATCCAAGGAAAGCTTAAAGCAAAGGAAGGCACGGTCAGGCGAGATAAGGCTAAGGCACGACAATGCAAGTCTAGGCAATGCACGGCAAGGCAAGCAAAGAGTAACGGAAGGTAAGCAAGGCAAGGAAAAGGAAGGAAAGGCCAGGGTAACGGAAGGAACGGCACGGCAAGGGGAAACAAGTCTAAGGCACGACACCGAACGCTAGGCAATGAACGGCAAGGCAAGGAAAGGTTAACGCATTTGAAAGCACGGTCAGGCGAGGCAACGCTAAGGCACGACAACGCAAGGCTAGGCAATGCACGGCAAGGCAAGGAAAGTGTAACGCAGGGGAAAGCACGGTAAGGTGAGGCAAGGATAAGGCACGACAATGCAAGGCTAGGCAATGCACGGCAAGGCAAGGAAAGAGTAACGGAAGGAAAGGAAGGCAAGGCAAAGCCAGGCAAAGCAAGTGTAACAAAAGGCACGCCACGGCAAGGGGAATCAAGGCTAAGGCACGACAACGCACGGCTTGGCAATGCACGGCAAGGCAAGGAAAGGGTAACGCAAGGCAAGGCACGGTGAGGCTAGGCAAGGCTAATGCACGACAACGCAAGGCTAGGCAATGCACGACAATGAAGGAAAGCTTAAAGCAAAGGAAGGCACGGTCAGGCGAGGCAAGGCTAAGGCACTACAACGCAAGGCTAGGCAATGCACGGAAGGCAAGCAAAGAGTAACGGAATGTAAGGAAGGCAAGGGAAAGCAAGGAAAGGCAAGTGTAACGGAAGGAACGGCACGGCAAGGGGAAACAAGGCTAAGGCACGACAACGCACGCTAGGCAATGCACGGCAAGGCAAGGAAATGGTAACGCATGGGAAAGCACGGTCAGGCGAGGCAAGCCTAAGGCATGACAACGCAAGGCTAGGCAATGCACGGAAAGCAAGCAAAGAGTAACGGAACGCAAGGAAGGCAAGGGAAAGCAAGGAAAGGCAAGGGTAACGGAAGGAACGGCACGGCAAGGGGTAACAAGGCTAAGGCACGACAACGCAGGGCTAGGCAATGAACGGCAAGGCAAGGAAAGAGTAACGCAAGGAAAGGAAGGCAAGGCAAAGCCAGGCAAGGCAAGTGTAACAAAAGGCACGCAACGGCAAGGGGAAACAAGGCTAAGGAAAGCCAACGCAAGGCTAGGCAATGCACGGAAAGCAAGCAAGGAGTAACGGAATGCAAGGAAGGAAAGGGAATGCAAGGGAAGGCAAGGGTAACGGAAGGAACGGCACGGCAAGGGTTAACAAGGCTAAGGCACGACAACACACGGCTAGGAAATGCACGGCAAGGCAAGGAAAGGGTAACGCAAGGCAAGGCACGGTGAGGCTAGGCAAGGCTAATGCACGACAACGCAAGGCTAGGCAATGCACGACAATGCAAGTAAAGCTTAAAGCAAAGGAAGGCACGGCCAGAAGAGATAAGGCTAAGGCACGACAACGCAAGGCTAGGCAATGCAGGGAAGGCAAGGAAAGAGTAACGGAAGGTAAGGAAGGCAAAGGAAAGCAAGGAAAGGCAATGGTAACGGAAGGAACGGCACGGCAAGGGGAAACAAGTCTAAGGCACGACAACGCACGCTAGGCAATGCACGGCAAGGGAAGGAAAGGGTAACGCATGGGAAAGAACGGTCAGGGGAGGCAACGCTAAGGCACGACAACGCAAGGCTTGGTAATGCACGGAAGCCAAGCAAAGAGTAACGGAAGGTAAGGAAGGCAAGGGAAAGCAAGGAAAGGCAAGTGTAACGGAAGGAACGGCACGGCAAGGGGAAACAAGGCTAAGGCACGACAACGCACGCTAGGCAATGCACGGCAAGGCAAGGAAAGGGTAACGCATGGGAAAGAACGGTCAGGGGAGGCAAGGCTAAGGCACGACAACGCAAGGCTAGGCAATGTAACGGAAGGTAAGCAAGGCAAGGAAAAGCAAGGTAAGGAAGGCAAGGGAAAGCAAAGAAAGGCAAGTGTAACGGAAGGAACTGCACGGCAAGGGGAAACAAGGCTAAGGCACGACAACGCACGGCTAGGCAATGCACGGCAAGGCAAGCAAAGGGTAACGCAAGGCAAGGCACGGTGAGGCTAGGCAAGGCTAATGCACGAAAACGCAAGGCTAGGCAATGCACGACAATGCAAGGAAAGCTTAAAGCAAAGGAAGGCAAGGTCAGGCGAGATAAGGCAAAGGCACGACAACGCAAGGCTAGGCAATGCAGGGAAGGCAAGCAAAGAGTAACGGAAGGCAAGCAAGGCAAGGAAAAGGAAGGAAAGGCTAGGGTAACGGAAGGAACGGCACGGCAAGGGGAAACAAGTCTAAGGCACGACACCGCACGCTAGGCAATGAACGGCAAGGCAAGGAAAGGGTAACGCATTTGAAAGCACGGTCAGGCGAGGCAACGCTAAGGCACGACAACGCAAGGCTAGGCAATGCACGGCAACGCAAGGAAAGTGTAACGCAGGGGAAAGCACGGTAAGGTGAGGCAAGGATAAGGCACCACAATGCAAGGCTAGGCAATGCACGGCAAGGCAAGGAAAGAGTAACGGAAGGAAAGGAAGGCAAGGCAAAGCCAGGCAAGGCAAGTGTAACAAAAGGCACGCACGGCAAGGGGAATCAAGGCTAAGGCACGACAACGCACGGCTAGGCAATGCACGGCAAGGCAAGGAAAGGGTAACGCAAGGCAAGGCACGGTCAGGCTAGGCAAGGCTAAGGCACGACAACGCAAGGCTAGGCAATGCACGGAAAGCAAGCAAAGAGTAACGGAACGCAAGGAAGGCAAGGGAAAGCAAGGAAAGGCAAGGGTAACGGAAGGAACGGCACGGCAAGGGGTAACAAGGCTAAGCCACGACAACGCAGGGCTAGGCAATGCACGGCAAGGCAAGGAAAGGGTAACGCAAGGCAAGGCACGGTGAGGCTAGGCAAGGCTAATGCACGACAACGCAAGGCTAGGCAATGCACGACAATGCAAGGAAAGCTTAAAGCAAAGGAAGGCACGGTCAGGCGAGATAAGGCTAAGGCACGACAACGCAAGGCTAGGCAATGCACGGAAGGCAAGCAAAGAGTAACGGAAGGTAAGGAAGGCAAGGGAAAGCAAGGAAAGGCAAGTGTAACGGAAGGAACGGCACGGCAAGGGGAAACAAGGCTAAGGCACGACAACGCACGCTAGGCAATGCACGGCAAGGCAAGGAAAGGGTAACGCAAGGCAAGGCACGGTCAGGCTAGGCAAGGCTAATGCACGACAACGCAAGGCTAGGCAATGCACGACAATGCAAGGAAAGCTCAAAGCAAAGGAAGGCACGGTCAGGCGAGATAAGGCTAAGGCACGACAACGCAAGGCTACGCAATGCAGGGAAGGGAAGCAAAGAGTAACGGAAGGTAAGCAAGGCAAGGAAAAGCAAGGAAAGGCAAGGGTAACGGAAGGAACTGCACGGCAAGGGGAAACAAGGCTAAGGCACGGCAACGCAGGCTGGGCAATGCACGGCAAGGCAAGGAAAGGGTAACGCATGGGAAAGCACGTTCAGGCGAGGCAATGCTAAGGCACGACAACGCAAGGCTAGGCAATGCACGGAAGGCAAGCAAAGAGAAACGGAAGGTAAGGAAGGCAAGGGAAAGCAAAGAAAGGCAAGTGTAACGGAAGGACCTGCACGGCAAGGGGAAACAAGGCTAAGGCACGACAACGCACGGCTAGGTAATGCACGGCAAGGCAAGCAAAGGGTAAAGCAAGGCAAGGCACGGTGAGGCTAGGCAAGGCTAATGCACGAAAACGCAAGGCTAGGCAATGCACGACAATGCAAGGAAAGCTTAAAGCAAAGGAAGGCAAGGTCACGCGAGATAAGGCAAAGGCACGACAACGCAAGGCTAGGCAATGCAGGAAGGCAAGCAAAGAGTAACGGAAGGTAAGCAAGGCAAGGAAAAGCAAGGAAAGGCAAGGGTAACGGAAGGAACGGCACGGCAAGGGGAAACAAGTCTAAGGCACGACACCGAACGCTAGGCAATGAACGGCAAGGCAAGGAAAGGGTAACGCATGGGAAAGCACGGTCAGGCGAGGCAAGGCTAAGGCACGACAACGCAAGGCTACGCAATGCACGGAAGGCAAGCAAAGAGTAACGGAAGGTAAGGAAGGCAAGGGAAAGGAAGGAACGGCACTGCAAGGGGAAACAAGGCTAAGGCACGACAACGCACGCTAGGCAATGCACGGCAAGGCAAGGAAAGGGTAACGCATGGGAAAGCACGGTCAGGCGAGGCAAGCCTAAGGCATGACAACGCAAGGCTAGGCAATGCACGGAAAGCAAGCAAAGAGTAACGGAACGCAAGGAAGGCAAGGGAAAGCAAGGGAAGGCAAGGGTAACGGAAGGAACGGCACGGCAAGGGGTAACAAGGCTAAGGCACGACAACGCAGGGCTAGGCAATGCACGGCAAGGCAAGGAAAGGGTAACGCAAGGGATGGCACGGTCAGGTGAGGCAACGTTAAGGCACGAAAATGCAAGGCTAGGCAATGCACGGCAAGGCAAGGAAAGAGTAACGGAAGGAAAGGAAGTCAAGGCAAAGCCAGGCAAGGCAAGTGTAACAAAAGGCACGGCACGGCAAGGGGAAACAAGGCTAAGGCACGACAACGCACGGATAGGCCATGCACGGCAAGGCAAGGAAAGGGTAACGCAAGGCAAGGCACGGTGAGGCTAGGCAAGGCTAATGCACGACAACGCAAGGCTAGGCAATGCACGACAATCCAAGGAAAGCTTAAAGCAAAGGAAGGCACGGTCAGGCGAGATAAGGCTAAGGCACGACAATGCAAGTCTAGGCAATGCACGGCAAGGCAAGCAAAGAGTAACGGAAGGTAAGCAAGGCAAGGAAAAGGAAGGAAAGGCCAGGGTAACGGAAGGAACGGCACGGCAAGGGGAAACAAGTGTAAGGCACGACACCGAACGCTAGGCAATGAACGGCAAGGCAAGGAAAGGTTAACGCATTTGAAAGCACGGTCAGGCGAGGCAACGCTAAGGCACGACAACGCAAGGCTAGGCAATGCACGGCAAGGCAAGGAAAGGGTAACGCAGGGGAATGCACGGTAAGGTGAGGCAAGGATAAGGCACGACAATGCAAGGCTAGGCAATGCACGGCAAGGCAAGGAAAGAGTAACGGAAGGAAAGGAAGGCAAGGCAAAGCCAGGCAAGGCAAGTGTAACAAAAGGCACGCCACGGCAAGGGGAATCAAGGCTAAGGCACGACAACGCACGGCTAGGCAATGCACGGCAAGGCAAGGAAAGGGTAACGCAAGGCAAGGCACGGTGAGGCTAGGCAAGGATAATGCACGACAACGCAAGGCTAGGCAATGCACGACAATGAAGGAAAGCTTAAAGCAAAGGAAGGCACGGTCAGGCGAGATAAGGCTAAGGCACTACAACGCAAGGCTAGGCAATGCACGGAAGGCAAGCAAAGAGTAACGGAATGTAAGGAAGGCAAGGGAAAGCAAGGAAAGGCAAGTGTAACGGAAGGAACGGCACGGCAAGGGGAAACAAGGCTAAGGCACGACAACGCTAGGCTAGGCAATGCACTGCAAGGCAAGGAAATGGTAACGCATGGGAAAGCACGGTCAGGCGAGGCAAGCCTAAGGCATGACAACGCAAGGCTAGGCAATGCACGGAAAGCAAGCAAAGAGTAACGGAACGCAAGGAAGGCAAGGGAAAGCAAGGAAAGGCAAGGGTAACGGAAGGAACGGCACGGCAAGGGGTAACAAGGCTAAGGCACGACAACGCAGGGCTAGGCAATGAACGGCAAGGCAAGGAAAGAGTAACGCAAGGAAAGGAAGGCAAGGCAAAGCCAGGCAAGGCAAGTGTAACAAAAGGCACGCAACGGCAAGGGGAAACAAGGCTAAGGAAAGCCAACGCAAGGCTAGGCAATGCACGGAAAGCAAGCAAGGAGTAACGGAATGCAAGGAAGGAAAGGGAATGCAAGGGAAGGCAAGGGTAACGGAAGGAACGGCACGGCAAGGGTTAACAAGGCTAAGGCACGACAACACACGGCTAGGAAATGCACGGCAAGGCAAGGAAAGGGTAACGCAAGGCAAGGCTCGCTGAGGCTAGGCAAGGTTAATGCACGACAACGTAAGGCTAGGCAATGCACGAAAATGCAAGGAAAGCTTAAAGCAAAGGAAGGCACGGTCAGGCGAGATAAGGCTAAGGCACGACAACGCAAGGCTAGGCAATGCACGGAAGGCAAGCAAAGAGTAACGGAAGGTAAGGAAGGCAAGGGAAAGCAAGGAAAGGCAATGGTAACGGAAGGAACGGCACGGCAAGGGGAAACAAGGCTAAGGCACGACAACGCACGCTAGGCAATGCACGGCAAGGCAAGGAAAGGGTAACGCATGGGAAAGCACGGTCAGCCGAGGCAAGGCTAAGGCACGACAACTCAAGGCTAGGCAATGCACGGAAGGCAAGCAAAGAGTAACGGAAGGTAAGGAAGGAAAGGGAAAGCAAAGAAAGGCAAGTGTAACGGAAGGAACGGCACGGCAAGGGGAAAAAAGGCTAAGGCACGACAACGCACGGCTAGGCAATGCACGGCAAGGCAAGCAAAGGGTAACGCAAGGAAAGGCACGGTGAGGCTAGGCAAGGCTAATGCACGAAAACGCAAGGCTAGGCAATGCACGACAATGCAAGGAAATTTTAAAGCAAAGGAAGGCACGGTCAGGCGAGATAAGGCTAAGGCACGACAACGCAAGGCTAGGCAATGCACGGCAAGGCAAGGAAAGGGTAACGCATGGGAAAGCACGGTCAGGCGAGGCAAGGCTAAGGCACGACAACGCAAGGCTAGGCAATGCACGGAAAGCAAGCAAAGTGTAACGGAACGCAAGGAAGGCAAGGGAAAGCAAGGGAAGGCAAGGGTAACGGAAGTAACGGCACGGCAAGGGGAAACAAGGCTAAGGCACGACAACGCACGGCTAGGCAATGCACGGCAAGGCAAGGAAACGGTAACGCAGGGGAAGGCACGGTCAGGTGAGGCAAGGATAAGGCACGACAATGCAAGGCTACGCAATGCACGGCAAGGCAAGGAAAGAGTAACGGAAGGAAAGGAAGGCAAGGCAAAGGCAGGCAAGGCAAGTGTAACAAAAGGCACGCCACGGCAAGGGGAATCAAGGCTAAGGCACGACAACGCACGGCTAGGCAATGCACGGCAAGGCAAGGAAAGGGTAACGCAAGGCAAGGCACGGTGAGGCTAGGCAAGGCTAATGCACGACAACGCAAGGCTAGGCAATGCAGGGAAGGCAAGGAAAGAGTAACGGAAGGTAAGGAAGGCAAAGGAAAGCAAGGAAAGGCAATGGTAACGGAAGGAACGGCACGGCAAGGGGAAACAAGTCTAAGGCACGACAACGCAAGGCTAGGCAATGCACGGCAAGGGAAGGAAAGGGTAACGCATGGGAAAGAACGGTCAGGGGAGGCAAGGCTAAGGCACGACAACGCAAGGCTTGGCAATGCACGGAAGGCAAGCAAAGAGTAACGGAAGGTAAGGAAGGCAAGGGAAAGCAAGGAAAGGCAATGGTAACGGAAGGAACGGCACGGCAAGTGGAAACAAGGCTAAGGCACGACAACGCACGCTAGGCAATGCACGGCAAGGCAAGGAAAGGGTAACGCATGGGAAAGCACGGTCAGGAGAGGCAAGGCTAAGGCATGACAACGCAAGGCTAGGCAATGCACGGAAAGCAAGCAAAGAGTAACGGAACGCAAGGAAGGCAAGGGAAAGCAAGGGAAGGCAAGGGTAATGGAAGGAACGGCACGGCAAGGGGAAACAAGGCTAAGGCACGGCAACGTAGGCTAGGCAATGCACGGCAAGGCAAGGAAAGGGTAACGCATGGGAAAGCACGTTCAGGCGAGGCAAGGCTAAGGCACGACAACGCAAGGCTAGGCAATGCACGGAAGGCCAGCAAACAGTAACGGAAGGTAAGGAAGGCAAGGGAAAGCAAAGAAAGGCAAGTGTAACGGAAGGAACGGCACGGCAATGGGAAACAAGGCTAAGGCACGACAACGCACGGCTAGGCAATGCACGGCAAGGCAAGCAAAGGGTAACGCAAGGAAAGGCACGGTGAGGCTAGGCAAGGCGAATATACGAAAACGCAAGGCTAGGCGATGCACGACAATGCAAGGAAACTTAAAGCAAAGGAAGGCAAGGTCAGGCGAGATAAGGCTAAGGCACGAGAAGGCAAGGCTAGGAAATTCAGGGAAGGCAAGCAAAGAGTAACGGAAGGTAAGCAAGGCAAGGAAAAGGAAGGAAAGGCCAGGGTAACAGAAGGAACCGCACGGCAGGGGAAACAAGTCTAAGGCACGACACCGAACGCTAGGCAATGAACGGCAAGGCAAGGAAAGGGTAACGCATTTGAAAGCACGGTCAGGCGAGGCAACGCTAAGGCACGACAACGCAAGGCTAGGCAATGCACGGAAGGCAAGCAAAGAGTAACGGAAGGTAAGGAAGGCAAGGGAAAGGAAGGAAAGGCAAGTGTAACGGAAGGAACGGCACGGCAAGGGGAAAGAAGGCTAAGGCACGACAACGCACGGCTAGGCAATGCACAACAAGGCAAGGAAAGGGTAACGCATGGGAAAGCACGGTCAGGTGAGGCAAGGATAAGGCACGACAATGCAAGGCTAGGCAATGCACGGCAAGGCAAGGAAAGAGTAACGGAAGGAAAGGAAGGCAAGGCAAAGCCAGGCAAGGCAAGTGTAACAAAAGGCACGAAACGGCAAGGGGAAACAAGGCTAAGGCACGACAACAGACGGCTAGGAAATGCACGGCAAGGCAAGTAAAGGGTAACGCAAGGCAAGGCACGGTGAGGCTAGGCAAGGCTAATGCACGACAACGCAAGGCTAGGCAATGCACGACAATGCAAGTAAAGCTTAAAGCAAAGGAAGGCACGGCCAGAAGAGATAAGGCTAAGGCACGACAACGCAAGGCTAGGCAATGCAGGGAAGGCAAGGAAAGAGTAACGGAAGGTAAGGAAGGCAAAGGAAAGCAAGGAAAGGCAATGGTAACGGAAGGAACGGCACGGCAAGGGGAAACAAGTCTAAGGCACGACAACGCACGCTAGGCAATGCACGGCAAGGGAAGGAAAGGGTAACGCATGTGAAAGAACGGACAGTGGAGGCAACGCTAAGGCACGACAACGCAAGGCTTGGCAATGCACGGAAGGCAAGCAAAGAGTAACCGAAGGTAAGGAAGGCAAGGGAAAGCAAGGAAAGGCAACGGTAACGGAAGGAACGGCACGGCAAGGGGAAACAAGGCTAAGGCACGACAACGCACGGCTAGGCAATGCACGGCAAGGCAAGGAAAGGGTAACGCATGGGAAAGCACGGTCAGGCGAGGCAAGGCTAAGGCATGACAACGCAAGGCTAGGCAATGCACGGCAAGGCAAGCAAAGAGTAACGGAAGGTAAGGAAGGCAAGGGAAAGCAAGGAAAGGCAATGGTAACGGAAGGAACGGCACGGCAAGGGGAAACAAGGCTAAGGCACGACAACGCACGCTAGGCAATGCACGGCAAGGCAAGGAAAGGGTAACGCATGGGAAAGCACGGTCAGCCGAGGCAAGGCTAAGGCACGACAACTCAAGGCTAGGCAATGCACGGAAGGCAAGCAAAGAGTAACGGAAGGTAAGGAAGGAAAGGGAAAGCAAAGAAAGGCAAGTGTAACGGAAGGAACGGCACGGCAAGGGGAAAAAAGGCTAAGGCACGACAACGCACGGCTAGGCAATGCACGGCAAGGCAAGCAAAGGGTAACGCAAGGAAAGGCACGGTCAGAGGCTAGGCAAAGCTAAGGCACGACAACGCAAGGCTAGGCAATGCACGGAAGGCAAGCAAAGAGTAACGGAAGGTAAGGAAGGCAAGGGAAAGCAAGGAAAGGCAATGGTAACGGAAGGAACGGCACGGCAAGTGGAAACAAGGCTAAGGCACGACAACGCACGCTAGGCAATGCACGGCAAGGCAAGGAAAGGGTAACGCATGGGAAAGCACGGTCAGGAGAGGCAAGGCTAAGGCATGACAACGCAAGGCTAGGCAATGCACGGAAGGCCAGCAAAGAGTAACGGAAGGTAAGGAAGGCAAGGGAAAGCAAAGAAAGGCAAGTGTAACGGAAGGAACGGCACGGCAAGGGGAAACAAGGCTAAGGCACGACAACGCACGGCTAGGCAATGCACGGCAAGGCAAGCAAAGGGTAACGCAAGGAAAGGCACGGTGAGGCTAGGCAAGGCGAATATACGAAAACGCAAGGCTAGGCGATGCACGACAATGCAAGGAAACTTAAAGCAAAGGAAGGCAATGTCAGGCGAGATAAGGCTAAGGCACGACAAGGCAAGGCTAGGAAATTCAGGGAAGGCAAGCAAAGAGTAACGGAAGGTAAGCAAGGCAAGGAAAAGGAAGGAAAGGCCAGGGTAACAGAAGGAACCGCACGGCAGGGGAAACAAGTCTAAGGCACGACACCGAACGGCTAGGCAATGCACGGCAAGGCAAGGAAAGGGTAACGCATTTGAAAGCACGGTCAGGCGAGGCAACGCTAAGGCACGACAACGCAAGGCTAGGCAATGCACGGAAGGCAAGCAAAGAGTAACGGAAGGTAAGGAAGGCAAGGGAAAGCAAGGAAAGGCAAGTGTAACGGAAGGAACGGCACGGCAAGGGGAAAGAAGGCTAAGGCACGACAACGCACGGCTAGGCAATGCACAACAAGGCAATGAAAGGGTAACGCATGGGAAAGCACGGTCAGGTGAGGCAAGGATAAGGCACGACAATGCAAGGCTAGGCAATGCACGGCAAGGCAAGGAAAGAGTAACGGAAGGAAAGGAAGGCAAGGCAAAGCCAGGCAAGGCAAGTGTAACAAAAGGCACGCAACGGCAAGGGGAAACAAGGCTAAGGCACGACAACAGACGGCTAGGAAATGCACGGCAAGGCAAGTAAAGGGTAACGCAAGGCAAGGCACGGTGAGGCTAGGCAAGGCTAATGCACGACAACGCAAGGCTAGGCAATGCAGGGAAGGCAAGGAAAGAGTAACGGAAGGTAAGGAAGGCAAAGGAAAGCAAGGAAAGGCAATGGTAACGGAAGGAACGGCACGGCAAGGGGAAACAAGTCTAAGGCACGACAACGCACGCTAGGCAATGCACGGCAAGGCAAGGAAAGGGTAACGCACGGGAAAGCACGGTCAGGAGAGGCAAGGCTAAGGCATGACAACGCAAGGCTAGGCAATGCACGGAAAGCAAGCAAAGAGTAACGGAACGCAAGGAAGGCAAGGGAAAGCAAGGGAAGGCAAGGGTAATGGAAGGAACGGCACGGCAAGGGGAAACAAGGCTAAGGCACGGCAACGTAGGCTAGGCAATGCACGGCAAGGCAAGGAAAGGGTAACGCATGGGAAAGCACGTTCAGGCGAGGCAAGGCTAAGGCACGACAACGCAAGGCTAGGCAATGCACGGAAGGCCAGCAAACAGTAACGGAAGGTAAGGAAGGCAAGGGAAAGCAAAGAAAGGCAAGTGTAACGGAAGGAACGGCACGGCAATGGGAAACAAGGCTAAGGCACGACAACGCACGGCTAGGCAATGCACGGCAAGGCAAGCAAAGGGTAACGCATGGGAAAGCACGGTCAGGCGAGGCAAGGCTAAGGCACGACAACGCAAGGCTAGGCAATGCACGGAAAGCAAGCAAAGTGTAACGGAACGCAAGGAAGGCAAGGGAAAGCAAGGGAAGGCAAGGGTAACGGAAGTAACGGCACGGCAAGGGGAAACAAGGCTAAGGCACGACAACGCACGGCTAGGCAATGCACGGCAAGGCAAGGAAACGGTAACGCAGGGGAAGGCACGGTCAGGTGAGGCAAGGATAAGGCACGACAATGCAAGGATACGCAATGCACGGCAAGGCAAGGAAAGAGTAACGGAAGGAAAGGAAGGCAAGGCAAAGCCAGGCAAGGCAAGTGTAACAAAAGGCACGCAACGGCAAGGGGAAACAAGGCTAAGGCACGACAACAGACGGCTAGGAAATGCACGGCAAGGCAAGTAAAGGGTAACGCAAGGCAAGGCACGGTGAGGCTAGGCAAGGCTAATGCACGACAACGCAAGGCTAGGCAATGCAGGGAAGGCAAGGAAAGAGTAACGGAAGGTAAGGAAGGCAAAGGAAAGCAAGGAAAGGCAATGGTAACGGAAGGAACGGCACGGCAAGGGGAAACAAGTCTAAGGCACGACAACGCACGCTAGGCAATGCACGGCAAGGGAAGGAAAGGGTAACGCATGGGAAAGAACGGTCAGGGGAGGCAAACCTAAGGCACGACAACGCAAGGCTTGGTAATGCACGGAAGGCAAGCAAAGAGTAACGGAAGGTAAGGAAGGCAAGGGAAAGCAAGGAAAGGCAATGGTAACGGAAGGAACGGCACGGCAAGGGGAAACAAGGCTAAGGCACGACAACGCACGCTAGGCAATGCACGGCAAGGCAAGGAAAGGGTAACGCATGGGAAAGCACGGTCAGGAGAGGCAAGGCTAAGGCATGACAACGCAAGGCTAGGCAATGCACGGAAAGCAAGCAAAGAGTAACGGAACGCAAGGAAGGCAAGGGAAAGCAAGGGAAGGCAAGGGTAATGGAAGGAACGGCACGGCAAGGGGAAACAAGGCTAAGGCACGGCAACGTAGGCTAGGCAATGCACGGCAAGGCAAGGAAAGGGTAACGCATGGGAAAGCACGTTCAGGCGACGCAAGGCTAAGGCACGACAACGCAAGGCTAGGCAATGCACGGAAGGCAAGCAAAGAGTAACGGAAGGTAAGGAAGGCAAGGGAAAGCAAAGAAAGGCAAGTGTAACGGAAGGAACGGCACGGCAATGGGAAACAAGGCTAAGGCACGACAACGCACGGCTAGGCAATGCACGGCAAGGCAAGCAAAGGGTAACGCAAGGAAAGGCACGGTGAGGCTAGGCAAGGCGAATATACGAAAACGCAAGGCTAGGCGATGCACGACAATGCAAGGAAACTTAAAGCAAAGGAAGGCAAGGTCAGGCGAGATAAGGCTAAGGCACGACAAGGCAAGGCTAGGAAATTCAGGGAAGGCAAGCAAAGAGTAACGGAAGGTAAGCAAGGCAAGGAAAAGGAAGGAAAGGCCAGGGTAACAGAAGGAACCGCACGGCAGGGGAAACAAGTCTAAGGCACGACACCGAACGCTAGGCAATGAACGGCAAGGCAAGGAAAGGGTAACGCATTTGAAAGCACGGTCAGGCGAGGCAACGCTAAGGCACGACAACGCAAGGCTAGGCAATGCACGGAAGGCAAGCAAAGAGTAACGGAAGGTAAGGAAGGCAAGGGAAAGGAAGGAAAGGCAAGTGTAACGGAAGGAACGGCACGGCAAGGGGAAAGAAGGCTAAGGCACGACAACGCACGGCTAGGCAATGCACAACAAGGCAATGAAAGGGTAACGCATGGGAAAGCACGGTCAGGTGAGGCAAGGATAAGGCACGACAATGCAAGGCTAGGCAATGCACGGCAAGGCAAGGAAAGAGTAACGGAAGGAAAGGAAGGCAAGGCAAAGCCAGGCAAGGCAAGTGTAACAAAAGGCACGCAACGGCAAGGGGAAACAAGGCTAAGGCACGACAACAGACGGCTAGGAAATGCACGGCAAGGCAAGTAAAGGGTAACGCAAGGCAAGGCACGGTGAGGCTAGGCAAGGCTAATGCACGACAACGCAAGGCTAGGCAATGCAGGGAAGGCAAGGAAAGAGTAACGGAAGGTAAGGAAGGCAAAGGAAAGCAAGGAAAGGCAATGGTAACGGAAGGAACGGCACGGCAAGGGGAAACAAGTCTAAGGCACGACAACGCACGCTAGGCAATGCACGGCAAGGGAAGGAAAGGGTAACGCATGGGAAAGAACGGTCAGGGGAGGCAAAGCTAAGGCACGACAACGCAAGGCTTGGTAATGCACGGAAGGCAAGCAAAGAGTAACGGAAGGTAAGGAAGGCAAGGGAAAGCAAGGAAAGGCAATGGTAACGGAAGGAACGGCACGGCAAGTGGAAACAAGGCTAAGGCACGACAACGCACGCTAGGCAATGCACGGCAAGGCAAGGAAAGGGTAACGCATGGGAAAGCACGGTCAGGAGAGGCAAGGCTAAGGCATGACAACGCAAGGCTAGGCAATGCACGGAAAGCAAGCAAAGAGTAACGGAACGCAAGGAAGGCAAGGGAAAGCAAGGGAAGGCAAGGGTAATGGAAGGAACGGCACGGCAAGGGGAAACAAGGCTAAGGCACGGCAACGTAGGCTAGGCAATGCACGGCAAGGCAAGGAAAGGGTAACGCATGGGAAAGCACGTTCAGGCGAGGCAAGGCTAAGGCACGACAACGCAAGGCTAGGCAATGCACGGAAGGCCAGCAAACAGTAACGGAAGGTAAGGAAGGCAAGGGAAAGCAAAGAAAGGCAAGTGTAACGGAAGGAACGGCACGGCAATGGGAAACAAGGCTAAGGCACGACAACGCACGGCTAGGCAATGCACGGCAAGGCAAGCAAAGGGTAACGCAAGGAAAGGCACGGTGAGGCTAGGCAAGGCGAATATACGAAAACGCAAGGCTAGGCGATGCACGACAATGCAAGGAAACTTAAAGCAAAGGAAGGCAAGGTCAGGCGAGATAAGGCTAAGGCACGACAAGGCAAGGCTAGGAAATTCAGGGAAGGCAAGCAAAGAGTAACGGAAGGTAAGCAAGGCAAGGAAAAGGAAGGAAAGGCCAGGGTAACGGAAGGAACCGCACGGCAGGGGAAACAAGTCTAAGGCACGACACCGAACGCTAGGCAATGAACGGCAAGGCAAGGAAAGGGTAACGCATTTGAAAGCATGGTCAGGCGAGGCAACGCTAAGGCACGACAACGCAAGGCTAGGCAATGCACGGAAGGCAAGCAAAGAGTAACGGAAGGTAAGGAAGGCAAGGGAAAGGAAGGAAAGGCAAGTGTAACGGAAGGAACGGCACGGCAAGGGGAAACAAGGCTAAGGCACGACAACGCACGGCTAGGCAATGCACAACAAGGCAAGGAAAGGGTAACGCATGGGAAAGCACGGTCAGGTGAGGCAAGGATAAGGCACGACAATGCAAGGCTAGGCAATGCACGGCAAGGCAAGGAAAGACTAACGGAAGGAAAGGAAGGCAAGGCAAAGCCAGGCAAGGCAAGTGTAACAAAAGGCACGAAACGGCAAGGGGAAACAAGGCTAAGGCACGACAACAGACGGCTAGGAAATGCACGGCAAGGCAAGTAAAGGGTAACGCAAGGCAAGGCACGGTGAGGCTAGGCAAGGCTAATGCATGAAAACGCAAGGCTAGGCGATGCACGACAATACAAGGAAAGCTTAAAGCAAAGGAAGGCAAGGTCAGGCGAGATAAGGCTAAGTCACGACAACGCAAGGCTAGGCAATGCAGGGAAGGCAAGGAAAGAGTAACGGAAGGTAAGGAAGGCAAAGGAAAGCAAGGAAAGGCAATGGTAACGGAAGGAACGGCACGGCAAGGGGAAACAAGTCTAAGGCACGACAACGCACGCTAGGCAATGCACGGCAAGGGAAGGAAAGGGTAACGCATGTGAAAGAACGGACAGTGGAGGCAACGCTAAGGCACGACAACGCAAGGCTTGGCAATGCACGGAAGGCAAGCAAAGAGTAACCGAAGGTAAGGAAGGCAAGGGAAAGCAAGGAAAGGCAATGGTAACGGAAGGAACGGCACGGCAAGGGGAAACAAGGCTAAGGCACGACAACGCACTCTAGGCAATGCACGGCAAGGCAAGGAAAGGGTAACGCATGGGAAAGCACGGTCAGGCGAGGCAAGGCTAAGGCATGACAACGCAAGGCTAGGCAATGCACGGAAAGCAAGCAAAGAGTAACGGAACGCAAGGAAGGCAAGGGAAAGCAAGGGAAGGCAAGGGTAATGGAAGGAACGGCACGGCAAGGGGAAACAAGGCTAAGGCACGGCAACGTAGGCTAGGCAATGCACGGCAAGGCAAGGAAAGGGTAACGCATGGGAAAGCACGTTCAGGCGAGGCAAGGCTAAGGCACGAAAACGCAAGGCTAGGCAATGCACGGAAGGCTAGCAAAGAGTAACGGAAGGTAAGGAAGGCAAGGGAAAGCAAAGAAAGGCAACTGTAACGGAAGGAACGGCACGGCAAGGGGAATCAAGGCTATGGCACGACAACGCAAGGCTAGGCAATGCACGACAAGGCAAGCAAAGGGTAACGCAAGGAAAGGCACGGTGAGGCTAGGCAAGGCTAATGCACGACAACGCAAGGCTAGGCAATGCACGACAATGCAAGGAAAGCTTAAAGCAAAGGAAGGCACGGTCAGGCGAGATAAGGCTAAGGCACGACAACGCAAGGCTAGGCAATTCAGGGAAGGCAAGCAAAGTGTAACGGAAGGTAAGCAAGGCAAGGAAAAGGAAGGAAAGGCCAGGGTAACGTACGGAACGGCACGGCAAGGGGACACAAGTCTAAGGCACGACACCGAACGCTAGGCAATGAACGGCAAGGCAAGGAAAGGGTAACGCATTTGAAAGCACGGTCAGGCGAGGCAACGCTAAGGCACGACAACGCAAGGCTAGGCAATGCACGGCAAGGCAAGGAAAGGGTAACGCAGGGGAATGCACGGTAAGGTGAGGCAAGGAAAAGGCACGACAATGCAAGGCTAGGCAATGCACGGCAAGGCAAGGAAAGAGTAACGGAAGGAAAGGAAGGCAAGGCAAAGCCAGGCAAGGCAAGTGTAACAAAAGGCACGCCACGGCAAGGGGAATCAAGGCTAAGGCATGACAACGCACGGCTAGGCAATGCACGGCAAGGCAAGGAAAGGGTAACGCAAGGCAAGGCACGGTGAGGCTAGGCAAGGCTAATGCACGACAACGCAAGGCTAGGCAATGCACGACAATAAAAGGAAAGCTTAAAGCAAAGGAAGGCACGGTCAGGCGAGATAAGGCTAAGGCACGACAACGCAAGGCTAGGCAATGCACGGAAGGCAAGCAAAGAGTAACGGAAGGTAAGGAAGGCAAGGGAAAGCAAGGAAAGGCAAGTGTAACGGAAGGAACGGCACGGCAAGGGGAAAAAAGGCTAAGGCACGACAACGCACGCTAGGCAATGCACGGCAAGGCAAGGAAATGGTAACGCATGGGAAAGCACGGTCAGGCGAGGCAAGCCTAAGGCATGACAACGCAAGGCTAGGCAATGCACGGAAAGCAAGCAAAGAGTAACGGAACACAAGGAAGGCAAGGGAAAGCAAGGAAAGGCAAGGGTAACGGAAGGAACGGCACGGCAAGGGGGAACAAGTCTAAGGCACGACACCGAACGCTAGGCAATGAACGGCAAGGCAAGGAAAGGGTAACGCATGGGAAAGCACGGTCAGGCGAGGCAAGGCTAAGGCACGACTACGCAAGGCTAGGCAATGAACGGAAGGCAAGCAAAGAGTAACGGAAGGTAAGGAAGGCAAGGGAAAGCAAGGAAAGGCAACTGTAACGGAAGGAACGGCACGGCAAGGGGAAACAAGGCTAAGGCACGACAACGCAAGCTAAGCAATGCACGGCAAGGCAAGGAAAGGGTAACGCATGGGAAAGCACGGTCAGGCGAGGCAAGGCTAAGGCATGACAACGCAAGGCTAGGCAATGCACGGAAAGCAAGCAAATAGTAACGGAACGCAAGGAAGGCAAGGGAAACAAGGGAAGGCAAGGGTAACGGAAGGAACGGCACGGCAAGGGGTAACAAGGCTAAGGCACGACAACGCAGGGCTAGGCAATGCACGGCAAGGCAAGGAAAGGGTAACGCAGGGGAAGACACGGTCAGGTGAGGCAAGGATAAGGCACGACAATGCAAGGCTAGGCAATGCACGGCAAGGCAAGGAAAGAGTAACGGAAGGAAAGGAAGGCAAGGCAAAGCCAGGCAAGGCAAGTGTAACAAAAGGCACGCAACGGCAAGGGGAAACAAGGCTAAGACACGAAAATAGACGGCTAGGAAATGCACGGCAAGGCAAGTTAAGGGTAACGCAAGGCAAGGCACGGTGAGGCTAGGCAAGGCTAATGCACGACAACGCAAGGCTAGGCAATGCACGACAATGCAAGTAAAGCTTAAAGCAAAGGAAGGCACGGTCAGAAGAGATAAGGCTAAGGCACGACAACGCAAGGCTAGGCAATGCAGGGAAGGCAAGGAAAGAGTAACGGAAGGTAAGGAAGGCAAAGGAAAGCAAGGAAAGGCAATGGTAACGGAAGGAACGGCACGGCAAGGGGAAACAAGTGTAAGGCACGACAACGCACGCTAGGCAATGCACGGCAAGGGAAGGAAAGGGTAACGCATGGGAAAGAACGGTCAGGCGAGGCAAGCCTAAGGCACGACAACGCAAGGCTTCGCAATGCACGGAAGGCAAGCAAAGAGTAACGGAAGGTAAGGAAGGCAAGGGAAAGCAAGGAAAGGCAAGTGTAACGGAAGGAACGGCACGGCAAGGGGAAACAAGGCTAAGGCACGGCAACGCACGCTAGGCAATGCACGGCAAGGCAAGGAAAGGGTAACGCATGGGAAAGCACGGTCAGGCGAGGCAAGGCTAAGGAAAGCCAACGCAAGCCTAGGCAATGCACTGTAAGCAAGCAAGGATTAACGGAATGCAAGGAAGGAAAGGGAAAGCAAGGGAAGGCAAGGGTAACGGAAGGAACGGCACGGCAAGGGGTAACAAGGCTAAGGCCCGACAACACATGGCTAGGAAATGCACGGCAAGGCAAGGAAAGGGTAACGCAAGGCAAGGCACGGTCAGCTGAGGCAAGGATAAGGAACGAAAATGCAAGGCTGGGCAATGCACGGCAAGGCAAGGAAAGGGTAACGCATGGGAAAGCACGTTCAGGCGAGGCAAGGCTAAGGCACGACAACGCAAGGCTAGGCAATGCACGGAAGGCTAGCAAAGAGTAACGGAAGTTAAGGAAGGCAAGGGAAAGCAAAGAAAGGCAAGTGTAACGGAAGGAACGGCACGGCAAGTGGAAACAAGGCTAAGGAACGACAACGCACGGCTAGGCAATGCACGGCAAGGCAAGGAAAGGGTAACGCATGGGAAAGCACGTTCAGGCGAGGCAAGGCTAAGGCACGACAACGCAAGGCTAGGCAATGCACGGAAGGCTAGCAAAGAGTAACGGAAGTTAAGGAAGGCAAGGGAAAGCAAAGAAAGGCAAGTGTAACGGAAGGAACGGCACGGCAAGGGGAAACAAGGCTAAGGCACGACAACGCACGGCTAGGCAATGCACGGCAAGGCAAGCAAAGGGTAACGCAAGGAAAGGCACGGTGAGGCTAGGCAAGGCTAATGCACGAAAACGCAAGGCTAGGCGATGCACGACAATGCAAGGAAAGCTTAAAGCAAAGGAAGGCACGGTCAGGCGAGATAAGGCTAAGGCACGACAACGCAAGGCTAGGCAATGCACGGAAGGCAAGGAAAGAGTAACGGAAGGTAAGGAAGGCAAGGGAAAGCAAGGAAAGGCAAGTGTAACGGAAGGAACGGCACGGCAAGGGGAAACAAGTCTAAGGCACGACAACGCACGCTAGGCAATGCACGGCAAGGGAAGGAAAGGGTAACGCATGGGAAAGAACGTTCAGGGGAGGCAAGGCTAATGCACGAAAACGCAAGGCTAGGCGATGCACGACAATGCAAGGAAACTTAAAGCAAAGGAAGGCAAGGTCAGGCGAGATAAGGCTAAGGCACGACAAGGCAAGGCTAGGAAATTCAGGGAAGGCAAGCAAAGAGTAACGGAAGGTAAGCAAGGCAAGGAAAAGGAAGGAAAGGCCAGGGTAACGGAAGGAACGGCACGGCAAGGGGAAACAAGTCTAAGGCACGACACCGAACGCTAGGCAATGAACGGCAAGGCAAGGAAAGGGTAACGCATTTGAAAGCACGGTCAGGCGAGGCAACGCTAAGGCACGACAACGCAAGGCTAGGCAATGCACGGAAGGCAAGCAAAGAGTAACGGAAGGTAAGGAAGGCAAGGGAAAGGAAGGAAAGGCAAGTGTAACGGAAGGAACGGCACGGCAAGGGGAAACAAGGCTAAGGCACGACAACGCACGGCTAGGCAATGCACAACAAGGCAAGGAAAGGGTAACGCATGGGAAAGCACGGTCAGGCGATGCAAGGCTAAGGCATGACAACGCAAGGCTAGGCAATGCACGGAAAGCAAGCAAAGAGAAACGGAACGCAAGGAAGGCAAGGGAAAGCAAGGGAAGGCAAGGGTAACGGAAGGAACGGCACGGCAAGGGGTAACAAGGCTAAGGCACGGCAACGCAGGGCTAGGCAATGCACGGCAAGGCAAGGAAAGGGTAACGCAAGGCAAGGCACGGTGAGGCTAGGCAAGGCTAATGCACGACAACGCAAGGCTAGGCAATGCACGACAATTCAAGGAAAGCTTAAAGCAAAGGAAGGCACGGTCAGGCGAGATAAGGCTAAGGCACGACAACGCAAGGCTAGGCAATGCAGGGAAGGCAAGCAAAGAGTAACGGAACGTAAGGAAGGCAAGGAAAAGCAAGGAAGGGCAAGGGTAACGAAAGGAACGGCACGGGAAGCGGAAACAAGGCTAAGGAACGGCAACGCAGGCTGAGCAATGCACGGCAAGGCAAGGAAAGGGTAACGCATGGGAAAGCACGTTCAGGCGAGGCAAGGCTAAGGCACGACAACGCAAGGCTAGGCAATGCACGGAAGGCAAGCAAAGAGTAACGGAAGGTAAGGAAGGCAAGGGAAAGCAACGAAAGGCAAGTGTAACGGAAGGAACTGCACGGCAAGGGGAAACAAGGCTAAGGCACGACAACGCACGGCTAGGCAATGCACCGCAAAGCAAGCAAAGGGTAACGCAAGGGAAGGCACGGTGAGGCTAGGAAAGGCTAATGCACGAAAACGCAAGGCTAGGCAATGCACGACAATGCAAGGAAAGCTTAAAGCAAAGGAAGGCAAGGTCAGGCGAGATAAGGCAAAGGCACGACAACGCAAGGCTAGGCAATTCAGGGAAGGCAATCAAAGAGTAACGGAAGGTAAGCAAGGCAAGGAAAAGGAAGGAAAGGCCAGGGTAACGGAAGGAACAGCACCCCAAGGGGACACAAGTCTAAGGCACGACACCGAACGCTAGGCAATGAACGGCAAGGCAAGGAAAGGGTAACGCATTTGAAAGCACGGTCAGGCGAGGCAACGCTAAGGCACGACAACGCAAGGCTAGGCAATGCACGGCAAGGCAAGGAAAGGGTAACGCAGGGGAATGCACGGTCAGGTGAGGCAAGGATAAGGCACGACAACGCAAGCTAGGCAATGCACGGCAAGGCAAGGAAAGGGTAACGCATGGGAAAGCACGGTCAGGCGAGGCAAGGCTAAGGCATGACAACGCAAGGCTAGGCAATGCACGGAAAGCAAGCAAAGAGTAACGGAACGCAAGGAAGGCAAGGGAAAGCAAGGGAAGGCAAGGGTAATGGAAGGAACGGCACGGCAAGGGGAAACAAGGCTAAGGCACGGCAACGTAGGCTAGGCAATGCACGGCAAGGCAAGGAAAGGGTAACGCATGGGAAAGCACGTTCAGGCGAGGCAAGGCTAAGGCACGACAACGCAAGGCTAGGCAATGCACGGAAGGCCAGCAAACAGTAACGGAAGGTAAGGAAGGCAAGGGAAAGCAAAGAAAGGCAAGTGTAACGGAAGGAACGGCACGGCAATGGGAAACAAGGCTAAGGCACGACAACGCACGGCTAGGCAATGCACGGCAAGGCAAGCAAAGGGTAACGCAAGGAAAGGCACGGTGAGGCTAGGCAAGGCGAATATACGAAAACGCAAGGCTAGGCGATGCACGACAATGCAAGGAAACTTAAAGCAAAGGAAGGCAAGGTCAGGCGAGATAAGGCTAAGGCACGACAAGGCAAGGCTAGGAAATTCAGGGAAGGCAAGCAAAGAGTAACGGAAGGTAAGCAAGGCAAGGAAAAGGAAGGAAAGGCCAGGGTAACGGAAGGAACCGCACGGCAGGGGAAACAAGTCTAAGGCACGACACCGAACGCTAGGCAATGAACGGCAAGGCAAGGAAAGGGTAACGCATTTGAAAGCACGGTCAGGCGAGGCAACGCTAAGGCACGACAACGCAAGGCTAGGCAATGCACGGAAGGCAAGCAAAGAGTAACGGAAGGTAAGGAAGGCAAGGGAAAGGAAGGAAAGGCAAGTGTAACGGAAGGAACGGCACGGCAAGGGGAAAGAAGGCTAAGGCACGACAACGCACGGCTAGGCAATGCACAACAAGGCAAGGAAAGGGTAACGCATGGGAAAGCACGGTCAGGTGAGGCAAGGATAAGGCACGACAATGCAAGGCTAGGCAATGCACGGCAAGGCAAGGAAAGAGTAACGGAAGGAAAGGAAGGCAAGGCAAAGCCAGGCAAGGCAAGTGTAACAAAAGGCACGAAACGGCAAGGGGAAACAAGGCTAAGGCACGACAACAGACGGCTAGGAAATGCACGGCAAGGCAAGTAAAGGGTAAAGCAAGGCAAGGCACGGTGAGGCTAGGCAAGGCTAATGCACGACAACGCAAGGCTAGGCAATGCACGACAATGCAAGTAAAGCTTAAAGCAAAGGAAGGCACGGCCAGAAGAGATAAGGCTAAGGCACGACAACGCAAGGCTAGGCAATGCAGGGAAGGCAAGGAAAGAGTAACGGAAGGTAAGGAAGGCAAAGGAAAGCAAGGAAAGGCAATGGTAACGGAAGGAACGGCACGGCAAGGGGAAACAAGTCTAAGGCACGACAACGCACGCTAGGCAATGCACGGCAAGGGAAGGAAAGGGTAACGCATGTGAAAGAACGGACAGTGGAGGCAACGCTAAGGCACGACAACGCAAGGCTTGGCAATGCACGGAAGGCAAGCAAAGAGTAACCGAAGGTAAGGAAGGCAAGGGAAAGCAAGGAAAGGCAATGGTAACGGAAGGAACGGCACGGCAAGGGGAAACAAGGCTAAGGCACGACAACGCACGCTAGGCAATGCACGGCAAGGCAAGGAAAGGGTAACGCATGGGAAAGCACGGTCAGGCGAGGCAAGGCTAAGGCATGACAACGCAAGGCTAGGCAATGCACGGAAAGCAAGCAAAGAGTAACGGAACGCAAGGAAGGCAAGGGAAAGCAAGGGAAGGCAAGGGTAATGGAAGGAACGGCACGGCAAGGGGAAACAAGGCTAAGGCACGGCAACGTAGGCTAGGCAATGCACGGCAAGGCAAGGAAAGGGTAACGCATGGGAAAGCACGTTCAGGCGAGGGAAGGCTAAGGCACGACAACGCAAGGCTAGGCAATGCACGGAAGGCTAGCAAAGAGTAACGGAAGGTAAGGAAGGCAAGGGAAAGCAAAGAAAGGCAACTGTAACGGAAGGAACGGCACGGCAAGGGGAATCAAGGCTATGGCACGACAACGCACGGCTAGGCAATGCACGGCAAGGCAAGCAAAGGGTAACGCAAGGAAAGGCACGGTGAGGCTAGGCAAGGCTAATGCACGACAACGCAAGGCTAGGCAATGCACGACAATGCAAGGAAAGCTTAAAGCAAAGGAAGGCACGGTCAGGCGAGATAAGGCTAAGGCACGACAACGCAAGGCTAGGCAATTCAGGGAAGGCAAGCAAAGAGTAACCTAAGGTAAGCAAGGCAAGGAAAAGGAAGGAAAGGCCAGGGTAACGTACGGAACGGCACGGCAAGGGGACACAAGTCTAAGGCACGACACCGAACGCTAGGCAATGAACGGCAAGGCAAGGAAAGGGTAACGCATTTGAAAGCACGGTCAGGCGAGGCAACGCTAAGGCACGACAACGCAAGGCTAGGCAATGCACGGCAAGGCAAGGAAAGGGTAACGCAGGGGAATGCACGGTAAGGTGAGGCAAGGAAAAGGCACGACAATGCAAGGCTAGGCAATGCACGGCAAGGCAAGGAAAGAGTAACGGAAGGAAAGGAAGGCAAGGCAAAGCCAGGCAAGGCAAGTGTAACAAAAGGCACGCCACGGCAAGGGGAATCAAGGCTAAGGCATGACAACGCACGGCTAGGCAATGCACGGCAAGGCAAGGAAAGGGTAACGCAAGGCAAGGCACGGTGAGGCTAGGCAAGGCTAATGCACGACAACGCAAGGCTAGGCAATGCACGACAATAAAAGGAAAGCTTAAAGCAAAGGAAGGCACGGTCAGGCGAGATAAGGCTAAGGCACGACAACGCAAGGCTAGGCAATGCACGGAAGGCAAGCAAAGAGTAACGGAAGGTAAGGAAGGCAAGGGAAAGCAAGGAAAGGCAAGTGTAACGGAAGGAACGGCACGGCAAGGGGAAAAAAGGCTAAGGCACGACAACGCACGCTAGGCAATGCACGGCAAGGCAAGGAAATGGTAACGCATGGGAAAGCACGGTCAGGCGAGGCAAGCCTAAGGCATGACAACGCAAGGCTAGGCAATGCACGGAAAGCAAGCAAAGAGTAACGGAACACAAGGAAGGCAAGGGAAAGCAAGGAAAGGCAAGGGTAACGGAAGGAACGGCACGGCAAGGGGGAACAAGTCTAAGGCACGACACCGAACGCTAGGCAATGAACGGCAAGGCAAGGAAAGGGTAACGCATGGGAAAGCACGGTCAGGCGAGGCAAGGCTAAGGCACGACTACGCAAGGCTAGGCAATGAACGGAAGGCAAGCAAAGAGTAACGGAAGGTAAGGAAGGCAAGGGAAAGCAAGGAAAGGCAACTGTAACGGAAGGAACGGCACGGCAAGGGGAAACAAGGCTAAGGCACGACAACGCAAGCTAAGCAATGCACGGCAAGGCAAGGAAAGGGTAACGCATGGGAAAGCACGGTCAGGCGAGGCAAGGCTAATGCATGACAACGCAAGGCTAGGCAATGCACGGAAAGCAAGCAAATAGTAACGGAACGCAAGGAAGGCAAGGGAAAGCAAGGGAAGGCAAGGGTAACGGAAGGAACGGCAGGGCAAGGGGTAACAAGGCTAAGGCACGACAACGCAGGGCTAGGCAATGCACGGCAAGGCAAGGAAAGGGTAACGCAGGGGAAGGCACGGTCAGGTGAGGCAAGGATAAGGCACGACAATGCAAGGCTAGGCAATGCACGGCAAGGCAAGGAAAGAGTAACGGAAGGAAAGGAAGGCAAGGCAAAGCCAGGCAAGGCAAGTGTAACAAAAGGCACGCAACGGCAAGGGGAAACAAGGCTAAGACACGAAAATAGACGGCTAGGAAATGCACGGCAAGGCAAGTTAAGGGTAACGCAAGGCAAGGCACGGTGAGGCTAGGCAAGGCTAATGCACGACAACGCAAGGCTAGGCAATGCACGACAATGCAAGTAAAGCTTAAAGCAAAGGAAGGCACGGTCAGAAGAGATAAGGCTAAGGCACGACAACGCAAGGCTAGGCAATGCAGGGAAGGCAAGGAAAGAGTAACGGAAGGTAAGGAAGGCAAAGGAAAGCAAGGAAAGGCAATGGTAACGGAAGGAACGGCACGGCAAGGGGAAACAAGTGTAAGGCACGACAACGCACGCTAGGCAATGCACGGCAAGGGAAGGAAAGGGTAACGCATGGGAAAGAACGGTCAGGCGAGGCAAGCCTAAGGCACGACAACGCAAGGCTTCGCAATGCACGGAAGGCAAGCAAAGAGTAACGGAAGGTAAGGAAGGCAAGGGAAAGCAAAGAAAGGCAAGTGTAACGGAAGGAACGGCACGGCAAGGGGAAACAAGGCTAAGGCACGGCAACGCACGCTAGGCAATGCACGGCAAGGCAAGGAAAGGGTAACGCATGGGAAAGCACGGTCAGGCGAGGCAAGGCTAAGGAAAGCCAACGCAAGCCTAGGCAATGCACTGTAAGCAAGCAAGGATTAACGGAATGCAAGGAAGGAAAGGGAAAGCAAGGGAAGGCAAGGGTAACGGAAGGAACGGCACGGCAAGGGGTAACAAGGCTAAGGCCCGACAACACATGGCTAGGAAATGCACGGCAAGGCAAGGAAAGGGTAACGCAAGGCAAGGCACGGTCAGCTGAGGCAAGGATAAGGAACGAAAATGCAAGGCTGGGCAATGCACGGCAAGGCAAGGAAAGGGTAACGCATGGGAAAGCACGTTCAGGCGAGGCAAGGCTAAGGCACGACAACGCAAGGCTAGGCAATGCACGGAAGGCTAGCAAAGAGTAACGGAAGTTAAGGAAGGCAAGGGAAAGCAAAGAAAGGCAAGTGTAACGGAAGGAACGGCACGGCAAGTGGAAACAAGGCTAAGGAACGACAACGCACGGCTAGGCAATGCACGGCAAAGCAAGGAAAGGGTAACGCATGGGAAAGCACGTTCAGGCGAGGCAAGGCTAAGGCACGACAACGCAAGGCTAGGCAATGCACGGAAGGCTAGCAAAGAGTAACGGAAGTTAAGGAAGGCAAGGGAAAGCAAAGAAAGGCAAGTGTAACGGAAGGAACGGCACGGCAAGGGGAAACAAGGCTAAGGCACGACAACGCACGGCTAGGCAATGCACGGCAAGGCAAGCAAAGGGTAACGCAAGGAAAGGCACGGTGAGGCTAGGCAAGGCTAATGCACGAAAACGCAAGGCTAGGCGATGCACGACAATGCAAGGAAAGCTTAAAGCAAAGGAAGGCACGGTCAGGCGAGATAAGGCTAAGGCACGACAACGCAAGGCTAGGCAATGCACGGAAGGCAAGGAAAGAGTAACGGAAGGTAAGGAAGGCAAGGGAAAGCAAGGAAAGGCAAGTGTAACGGAAGGAACGGCACGGCAAGGGGAAACAAGTCTAAGGCACGACAACGCACGCTAGGCAATGCACGGCAAGGGAAGGAAAGGGTAACGCATGGGAAAGAACGTTCAGGGGAGGCAAGGCTAATGCACGAAAACGCAAGGCTAGGCGATGAACGACAATGCAAGGAAACTTAAAGCAAAGGAAGGCAAGGTCAGGCGAGATAAGGCTAAGGCACGACAAGGCAAGGCTAGGAAATTCAGGGAAGGCAAGCAAAGAGTAACGGAAGGTAAGCAAGGCAAGGAAAAGGAAGGAAAGGCCAGGGTAACGGAAGGAACGGCACGGCAAGGGGAAACAAGTCTAAGGCACGACACCGAACGCTAGGCAATGAACGGCAAGGCAAGGAAAGGGTAACGCATTTGAAAGCACGGTCAGGCGAGGCAACGCTAAGGCACGACAACGCAAGGCTAGGCAATGCACGGAAGGCAAGCAAAGAGTAACGGAAGGTAAGGAAGGCAAGGGAAAGGAAGGAAAGGCAAGTGTAACGGAAGGAACGGCACGGCAAGGGGAAACAAGGCTAAGGCACGACAACGCACGGCTAGGCAATGCACAACAAGGCAAGGAAAGGGTAACGCATGGGAAAGCACGGTCAGGCGATGCAAGGCTAAGGCATGACAACGCAAGGCTAGGCAATGCACGGAAAGCAAGCAAAGAGAAACGGAACGCAAGGAAGGCAAGGGAAAGCAAGGGAAGGCAAGGGTAACGGAAGGAACGGCACGGCAAGGGGTAACAAGGCTAAGGCACGGCAACGCAGGGCTAGGCAATGCACGGCAAGGCAAGGAAAGGGTAACGCAAGGCAAGGCACGGTGAGGCTAGGCAAGGCTAATGCACGACAACGCAAGGCTAGGCAATGCACGACAATGCAAGGAAAGCTTAAAGCAAAGGAAGGCACGGTCAGGCGAGATAAGGCTAAGGCACGACAACGCAAGGCTAGGCAATGCAGGAAAGGCAAGCAAAGAGTAACGGAACGTAAGGAAGGCAAGGAAAAGCAAGGAAGGGCAAGGGTAACGAAAGGAACGGCACGGGAAGCGGAAACAAGGCTAAGGAACGGCAACGCAGGCTGAGCAATGCACGGCAAGGCAAGGAAAGGGTAACGCATGGGAAAGCACGTTCAGGCGAGGCAAGGCTAAGGCACGACAACGCAAGGCTAGGCAATGCACGGAAGGCAAGCAAAGAGTAACGGAAGGTAAGGAAGGCAAGGGAAAGCAACGAAAGGCAAGTGTAACGGAAGGAACGGCACGGCAAGGGGAAACAAGGCTAAGGCACGACAACGCACGGCTAGGCAATGCACGGCAAGGCAAGGAAAGGGTAACGCATGGGAAGGCACGGTGAGGCTAGGAAAGGCTAATGCACGAAAACGCAAGGCTAGGCAATGCACGACAATGCAAGGAAAGCTTAAAGCAAAGGAAGGCAAGGTCAGGCGAGATAAGGCAAAGGCACGACAACGCAAGGCTAGGCAATTCAGGGAAGGCAATCAAAGAGTAACGGAAGGTAAGCAAGGCAAGGAAAAGGAAGGAAAGGCCAGGGTAACGGAAGGAACAGCACCCCAAGGGGAAACAAGTCTAAGGCACGACACCGAACGCTAGGCAATGAACGGCAAGGCAAGGAAAGGGTAACGCATTTGAAAGCACGGTCAGGCGAGGCAACGCTAAGGCACGACAACGCAAGGCTAGGCAATGCACGGCAAGGCAAGGAAAGGGTAACGCAGGGGAATGCACGGTAAGGTGAGGCAAGGAAAAGGCACGACAATGCAAGGCTAGGCAATGCAAGGCAAGGCAAGGAAAGAGTAACGGAAGGAAAGGAAGGCAAGGCAAAGCCAGGCAAGGCAAGTGTAACAAAAGGCACGCCACGGCAAGGGGAATCAAGGCTAAGGCATGACAACGCACGGCTAGGCAATGCACGGCAAGGCAAGGAAAGGGTAACGCAAGGCAAGGCATGGTGAGGCTAGGCAAGGCTAATGCACGACAACGCACGGCTAGGCAATGCACAGGCACGGTCAGGCGAGATAAGGCTAAGGCACGACAACGCAAGGCTAGGCAATGCACGGAAGGAAAGCAAAGAGTAACGGAAGGTAAGGAAGGCAAGGGAAAGCAAGGAAAGGCAAGTGTAACGGAAGGAACGGCACGGCAAGGGGAAACAAGGCTAAGGCACGACAACGCACGCTAGGCAATGCACGGCAAGGCAAGGAAATGGTAACGCATGGGAAAGCACGGTCAGGTGAGGCAAGCCTAAGGCATGACAACGCAAGGCTAGGCAATGCACGGAAAGGAAGCAAAGAGTAACGGAACGCAAGGAAGGCAAGGGAAAGCAAGGAAAGGCAAGGGTAACGGAAGGAACGGCACGGCAAGGGGTAACAAGGCTAAGGCACGACAACGCAGGGCTAGGCAATGCACGGCAAGGCAAGGAAAGAGTAACGCAAGGAAAGGAAGGCAAGGCAAGCCAGGCAAGGCAAGTGTAACAAAAGGCACGCAACGGCAAGGGGAAACAAGGCTAAGGTAAGGCAACGCAAGGCTAGGCAATGCACGGAAAGCAAGCAAGGAGTAACGGAATGCAAGGAAGGGAAGGGAAAGCAAGGGAAGGCAAGGGTAACGTAAGGAACGGCACGGCAAGGGTTAACAAGGCTAAGGCACGACAACACACGGCTAGGAAATGCACGGCAAGGCAAGGAAAGGGTAACGCAAGGCAAGGCACGCTGAGGCTAGGCAAGGTTAATGCACGACAACGCAAGGCTAGGCAATGCACGACAATGCAAGGAAAGCTTAAAGCAAAGGAAGGCACGGTCAGGCGAGATAAGGCTAAGGCACGACAACGCAAGGCTAGGCAATGCACGGAAGGCAAGCAAAGAGTAACGGAAGGTAAGGAAGGCAAGGGAAAGCAAGGAAAGGCAAGTGTAACGGAAGGAACGGCACGGCAAGGGGAAACAAGGCTAAGGCACGACAACGCACGTTAGGCAATGCACGGCAAGGCAAGGAAAGGGTAACGCATGGGAAAGCACGGTCAGGCACGGTGAGGCAAGGCAAGGCTAAGGCACGACAACGCAAGGCTAGGCAATGCACGGAAGGCAAGCAAAGAGTAACGGAAGGTAAGGAAGGAAAGGGAAAGCAAAGAAAGGCAAGTGTAACGGAAGGAACCGCACGGCAAGGGGAAAGAAGGCTAAGGCACGTCAACGCACGGCTAGGCAATGCACGGCAAGGCAAGCAAAGTGTAACGCAAGGAAAGGCACGGTGAGGCTAAGCAAGGCTAATGCACGAAAACGCAAGGCTAGGCAATGCACGACAATGCAAGGAAAGCTTAAAGCAAAGGAAGGCACGGTCAGGCGAGATAAGGCTAAGGCACGACAACGCAAGGCTAGGCAATGCACGGAAGTCAAGCAAAGAGTAACGGAAGGTAAGGAAGGCAAGGGAAAGCAAGGAAAGGCAATGGTAACGGAAGGAACGGCACGGCAAGGGGAAACAAGGCTAAGGCACGACAACGCACGCTAGGCAATGCACGGCAAGGCAAGGAAAGGGTAACGCAGGGGAAGGCACGGTCAGGTGAGGCAAGGATAAGGCACGACAATGCAAGGCTAGGCAATGCACGGCAAGGCAAGGAAAGAGTAACGGAAGGAAAGGAAGGCAAGGCAAAGCCAGGCAAGGCAAGTGTAACAAAAGGCACGCAACGGCAAGGGGAAACAAGGCTAAGGCACGACAACAGACGGCTAGGAAATGCACGGCAAGGCAAGTAAAGGGTAACGCAAGGCAAGGCACGGTGAGGCTAGGCAAGGCTAATGCACGACAACGCAAGGCTAGGCAATGCACGACAATGCAAGTAAAGCTTAAAGCAAAGGAAGGCACGGCCAGAAGAGATAAGGCTAAGGCACGACAACGCAAGGCTAGGCAATGCAAGGAAGGCAAGGAAAGAGTAACGGAAGGTAAGGAAGGCAAAGGAAAGCAAGGAAAGGCAATGGTAACGGAAGGAACGGCACGGCAAGGGGAAACAAGTGTAAGGCACGACAACGCACGCTAGGCAATGCACGGCAAGGGAAGGAAAGGGTAACGCGTGGGAAAGAACGGTCAGGGGAGGCAACGCTAACGCACGACAACGCAAGGCTTGGCAATGCACGGAAGGCAAGCAAAGAGTAACAGAAGGTAAGGAAGGCAAGCGAAAGCAAGGAAAGGCAATGGTAAAGGAAGGAACGGCACGGCAAGGGGAAACAAGGCTAAGGCACGACAACGCAAGCTAGGCAATGCACGGCAAGGCAAGGAAAGGGTAACGCATGGGAAAGCACGGTCAGGCGAGGCAAGGCTAAGGCATGACAACGCAAGGCTAGGCAATGCACGGAAAGCAAGCAAAGAGTAACGGAACGCAAGGAAGGCAAGGGAAAGCAAGGGAAGGCAAGGGTAATGGAAGGAACGGCACGGCAAGGGGAAACAAGGCTAAGGCACGACAACGCACGGCTAGGCAATGCACGGCAAGGCAAGCAAAGGGTAACGCAAGGAAAGGCACGGTGAGGCAAGGCAAGGCTAATGCACGAAAACGCAAGGCTAGGCGATGCACGACAATGCAAGGAAACTTAAAGCAAAGGAAGGCAAGGTCAGGCGAGATAAGGCTAAGGCACGACAAGGCAAGGCTAGGAAATTCAGGGAAGGCAAGCAAAGAGTAACGGAAGGTAAGCAAGGCAAGGAAAAGGAAGGAAAGGCCAGGGTAACGGAAGGAACGGCACGGCAAGGGGAAACAAGTCTAAGGCACGACACCGAACGCTAGGCAATGAACGGCAAGGCAAGGAAAGGGTAACGCATTTGAAAGCACGGTCAGGCGAGGCAACGCTAAGGCACGACAACGCAAGGCTAGGCAATGCACGGAAGGCAAGCAAAGAGTAACGGAAGGTAAGGAAGGCAAGGGAAAGCAAGGGAAGGCAAGTGTAACGGAAGGAACTGCACGGCAAGTGCAAACAAGGCTAAGGCACGACAACGCACGCTAGGCAATGCACGGCAAGGCAAGGAAAGGGTAACGCATGGGAAAGCACGGTCAGGAGAGGCAAGGCTAAGGCATGACAACGCAAGGCTAGGCAATGCACGGAAAGCAAGCAAAGAGTAACGGAACGCAAGGAAGGCAAGGGAAATCAAGGGAAGGCAAGGGTAATGGAAGGAACGGCACGGCAAGGGGACACAAGGCTAAGGCACGGCAACGTAGGCTAGGCAATGCACGGCAAGGCAAGGAAAGGGTAACGCATGGGAAAGCACGTTCAGGCGAGGCAAGGCTAAGGCACGACAACGCAAGGCTAGGCAATGCACGGAAGGCCAGCAAACAGTAACGGAAGGTAAGGAAGGCAAGGGAAAGCAAAGAAAGGCAAGTGTAACGGAAGGAACTGCACGGCAATGGGAAACAAGGCTAAGGCACGACAACGCACGGCTAGGCAATGCACGGCAAGGCAAGCAAAGGGTAACGCAAGGAAAGGCACGGTGAGGCTAGGCAAGGCGAATATACGAAAACGCAAGGCTAGGCGATGCACGACAATGCAAGGAAACTTAAAGCAAAGGAAGGCAAGGTCAGTCGAGATAAGGCTAAGGCACGACAAGGCAAGGCTAGGAAATTCAGGGAAGGCAAGCAAAGAGTAACGGAAGGTAAGCAAGGCAAGGAAAAGGAAGGAAAGGCCAGGGTAACGGAAGGAACCGCACGGCAGGGGAAACAAGTCTAAGGCACGACACCGAACGCTAGGCAATGAACGGCAAGGCAAGGAAAGGGTAACGCATTTGAAAGCACGGTCAGGCGAGGCAACGCTAAGGCACGACAACGCAAGGCTAGGCAATGCACGGAAGGCAAGCAAAGAGTAACGGAAGGTAAGGAAGGCAAGGGAAAGGAAGGAAAGGCAAGTGTAACGGAAGGAACGGCACGGCAAGGGGAAAGAAGGCTAAGGCACGACAACGCACGGCTAGGCAATGCACAACAAGGCAAGGAAAGGGTAACGCATGGGAAAGCACGGTCAGGTGAGGCAAGGATAAGGCACGACAATGCAAGGCTAGGCAATGCACGGCAAGGCAAGGAAAGAGTAACGGAAGGAAAGGAAGGCAAGGCAAAGCCAGGCAAGGCAAGTGTAACAAAAGGCACGAAACGGCAAGGGGAAACAAGGCTAAGGCACGACAACACACGGCTAGGAAATGCACGGGAAGTCAAGTAAAGGGTAACGCAAGGCAAGGCACGGTGAGGCTAGGCAAGGCTAATGCACGACAACGCAAGGCTAGGCAATGCACGACAATGCAAGTAAAGCTTAAAGCAAAGGAAGGCACGGCCAGAAGAGATAAGGCTAAGGCACGACAACGCAAGGCTAGGCAATGCAGGGAAGGCAAGGAAAGAGTAACGGAAGGTAAGGAAGGCAAAGGAAAGCAAGGAAAGGCAATGGTAACGGAAGGAACGGCACGGCAAGGGGAAACAAGTCTAAGGCACGACAACGCACGCTAGGCAATGCACGGCAAGGGAAGGAAAGGGTAACGCATGTGAAAGAACGGACAGTGGAGGCAACGCTAAGGCACGACAACGCAAGGCTTGGCAATGCACGGAAGGCAAGCAAAGAGTAACCGAAGGTAAGGAAGGCAAGGGAAAGCAAGGAAAGGCAATGGTAACGGAAGGAACGGCACGGCAAGGGGAAACAAGGCTAAGGCACGACAACGCACGCTAGGCAATGCACGGCAAGGCAAGGAAAGGATAACGCATGGGAAAGCACGGTCAGGCGAGGCAAGGCTAAGGCATGACAACGCAAGGCTAGGCAATGCACGGAAAGCAAGCAAAGAGTAACGGAACGCAAGGAAGGCAAGGGAAAGCAAGGGAAGGCAAGGGTAATGGAAGGAACGGCACGGCAAGGGGAAACAAGGCTAAGGCACGGCAAGGTAGGCTAGGCAATGCACGGCAAGGCAAGGAAAGGGTAACGCATGGGAAAGCACGTTCAGGCGAGGGAAGGCTAAGGCACGACAACGCAAGGCTAGGCAATGCACGGAAGGCTAGCAAAGAGTAACGGAAGGTAAGGAAGGCAAGGGAAAGCAAAGAAAGGCAACTGTAACGGAAGGAACGGCACGGCAAGGGGAATCAAGGCTATGGCACGACAACGCACGGCTAGGCAATGCACGGCAAGGCAAGCAAAGGGTAACGCAAGGAAAGGCACGGTGAGGCTAGGCAAGGCTAATGCACGACAACGCAAGGCTAGGCAATGCACGACAATGCAAGGAAAGCTTAAAGCAAAGGAAGGCACGGTCAGGCGAGATAAGGCTAAGGCACGACAACGCAAGGCTAGGCAATTCAGGGAAGGCAAGCAAAGAGTAACGGAAGGTAAGCAAGGCAAGGAAAAGGAAGGAAAGGCCAGGGTAACGTACGGAACGGCACGGCAAGGGGACACAAGTCTAAGGCACGACACCGAACGCTAGGCAATGAACGGCAAGGCAAGGAAAGGGTAACGCATTTGAAAGCACGGTCAGGCGAGGCAACGCTAAGGCACGACAACGCAAGGCTAGGCAATGCACGGCAAGGCAAGGAAAGGGTAACGCAGGGGAATGCACGGTAAGGTGAGGCAAGGAAAAGGCACGACAATGCAAGGCTAGGCAATGCACGGCAAGGCAAGGAAAGAGTAACGGAAGGAAAGGAAGGCAAGGCAAAGCCAGGCAAGGCAAGTGTAACAAAAGGCACGCCACGGCAAGGGGAATCAAGGCTAAGGCATGACAACGCACGGCTAGGCAATGCACGGCAAGGCAAGGAAAGGGTAACGCAAGGCAAGGCACGGTGAGGCTAGGCAAGGCTAATGCACGACAACGCAAGGCTAGGCAATGCACGACAATAAAAGGAAAGCTTAAAGCAAAGGAAGGCACGGTCAGGCGAGATAAGGCTAAGGCACGACAACGCAAGGCTAGGCAATGCACGGAAGGCAAGCAAAGAGTAACGGAAGGTAAGGAAGGCAAGGGAAAGCAAGGAAAGGCAAGTGTAACGGAAGGAACGGCACGGCAAGGGGAAAAAAGGCTAAGGCACGACAACGCACGCTAGGCAATGCACGGCAAGGCAAGGAAATGGTAACGCATGGGAAAGCACGGTCAGGCGAGGCAAGCCTAAGGCATGACAACGCAAGGCTAGGCAATGCACGGAAAGCAAGCAAAGAGTAACGGAACACAAGGAAGGCAAGGGAAAGCAAGGAAAGGCAAGGGTAACGGAAGGAACGGCACGGCAAGGGGGAACAAGTCTAAGGCACGACACCGAACGCTAGGCAATGAACGGCAAGGCAAGGAAAGGGTAACGCATGGGAAAGCACGGTCAGGCGAGGCAAGGCTAAGGCACGACTACGCAAGGCTAGGCAATGAACGGAAGGCAAGCAAAGAGTAACGGAAGGTAAGGAAGGCAAGGGAAAGCAAGGAAAGGCAACTGTAACGGAAGGAACGGCACGGCAAGGGGAAACAAGGCTAAGGCACGACAACGCAAGCTAAGCAATGCACGGCAAGGCAAGGAAAGGGTAACGCATGGGAAAGCACGGTCAGGCGAGGCAAGGCTAATGCATGACAACGCAAGGCTAGGCAATGCACGGAAAGCAAGCAAATAGTAACGGAACGCAAGGAAGGCAAGGGAAAGCAAGGGAAGGCAAGGGTAACGGAAGGAACGGCAGGGCAAGGGGTAACAAGGCTAAGGCACGACAACGCAGGGCTAGGCAATGCACGGCAAGGCAAGGAAAGGGTAACGCAGGGGAAGGCACGGTCAGGTGAGGCAAGGATAAGGCACGACAATGCAAGGCTAGGCAATGCACGGCAAGGCAAGGAAAGAGTAACGGAAGGAAAGGAAGGCAAGGCAAAGCCAGGCAAGGCAAGTGTAACAAAAGGCACGCAACGGCAAGGGGAAACAAGGCTAAGACACGAAAATAGACGGCTAGGAAATGCACGGCAAGGCAAGTTAAGGGTAACGCAAGGCAAGGCACGGTGAGGCTAGGCAAGGCTAATGCACGACAACGCAAGGCTAGGCAATGCACGACAATGCAAGTAAAGCTTAAAGCAAAGGAAGGCACGGTCAGAAGAGATAAGGCTAAGGCACGACAACGCAAGGCTAGGCAATGCAGGGAAGGCAAGGAAAGAGTAACGGAAGGTAAGGAAGGCAAAGGAAAGCAAGGAAAGGCAATGGTAACGGAAGGAACGGCACGGCAAGGGGAAACAAGTGTAAGGCACGACAACGCACGCTAGGCAATGCACGGCAAGGGAAGGAAAGGGTAACGCATGGGAAAGAACGGTCAGGCGAGGCAAGCCTAAGGCACGACAACGCAAGGCTTCGCAATGCACGGAAGGCAAGCAAAGAGTAACGGAAGGTAAGGAAGGCAAGGGAAAGCAAAGAAAGGCAAGTGTAACGGAAGGAACGGCACGGCAAGGGGAAACAAGGCTAAGGCACGGCAACGCACGCTAGGCAATGCACGGCAAGGCAAGGAAAGGGTAACGCATGGGAAAGCACGGTCAGGCGAGGCAAGGCTAAGGAAAGCCAACGCAAGCCTAGGCAATGCACTGTAAGCAAGAAAGGATTAACGGAATGCAAGGAAGGAAAGGGAAAGCAAGGGAAGGCAAGGGTAACGGAAGGAACGGCACGGCAAGGGGTAACAAGGCTAAGGCCCGACAACACATGGCTAGGAAATGCACGGCAAGGCAAGGAAAGGGTAACGCAAGGCAAGGCACGGTCAGCTGAGGCAAGGATAAGGAACGAAAATGCAAGGCTGGGCAATGCACGGCAAGGCAAGGAAAGGGTAACGCATGGGAAAGCACGTTCAGGCGAGGCAAGGCTAAGGCACGACAACGCAAGGCTAGGCAATGCACGGAAGGCTAGCAAAGAGTAACGGAAGTTAAGGAAGGCAAGGGAAAGCAAAGAAAGGCAAGTGTAACGGAAGGAACGGCACGGCAAGTGGAAACAAGGCTAAGGAACGACAACGCACGGCTAGGCAATGCACGGCAAGGCAAGGAAAGGGTAACGCATGGGAAAGCACGTTCAGGCGAGGCAAGGCTAAGGCACGACAACGCAAGGCTAGGCAATGCACGGAAGGCTAGCAAAGAGTAACGGAAGTTAAGGAAGGCAAGGGAAAGCAAAGAAAGGCAAGTGTAACGGAAGGAACGGCACGGCAAGGGGAAACAAGGCTAAGGCACGACAACGCACGGCTAGGCAATGCACGGCAAGGCAAGCAAAGGGTAACGCAAGGAAAGGCACGGTGAGGCTAGGCAAGGCTAATGCACGAAAACGCAAGGCTAGGCGATGCACGACAATGCAAGGAAAGCTTAAAGCAAAGGAAGGCACGGTCAGGCGAGATAAGGCTAAGGCACGACAACGCAAGGCTAGGCAATGCACGGAAGGCAAGGAAAGAGTAACGGAAGGTAAGGAAGGCAAGGGAAAGCAAGGAAAGGCAAGTGTAACGGAAGGAACGGCACGGCAAGGGGAAACAAGTCTAAGGCACGACAACGCACGCTAGGCAATGCACGGCAAGGGAAGGAAAGGGTAACGCATGGGAAAGAACGGTCAGGGGAGGCAAGGCTAATGCACGAAAACGCAAGGCTAGGCAATGCACGACAATGCAAGTAAAGCTTAAAGCAAAGGAAGGCACGGCCAGAAGAGATAAGGCTAAGGCACGACAACGCAAGGCTAGGCAATGCACGGAAGGCAAGCAAAGAGTAACGGAACGCAAGGAAGGCAAGGGAAAGCAAGGGAAGGCAAGGGTAATGGAAGGAACGGCACGGCAAGGGGAAACAAGGCTAAGGCACGGCAAGGTAGGCTAGGCAATGCACGGCAAGGCAAGGAAAGGGTAACGCATGGGAAAGCACGTTCAGGCGAGGGAAGGCTAAGGCACGACAACGCAAGGCTAGGCAATGCACGGAAGGCTAGCAAAGAGTAACGGAAGGTAAGGAAGGCAAGGGAAAGCAAAGAAAGGCAAGTGTAACGGAAGGAACGGCACGGCAAGGGGAATCAAGGCTAAGGCACGACAACGCACGGCTAGGCAATGCACGGCAAGGCAAGCAAAGGGTAACGCAAGGAAAGGCACGGTGAGGCTAGGCAAGGCTAATGCACGACAACGCAAGGCTAGGCAATGCACGACAATGCAAGGAAAGCTTAAAGCAAAGGAAGGCACGGTCAGGCGAGATAAGGCTAAGGCACGACAACGCAAGGCTAGGCAATTCAGGGAAGGCAAGCAAAGAGTAACGGAAGGTAAGCAAGGCAAGGAAAAGGAAGGAAAGGCCAGGGTAACGTACGGAACGGCACGGCAAGGGGACACAAGTCTAAGGCACGACACCGAACGCTAGGCAATGAACGGCAAGGCAAGGAAAGGGTAACGCATTTGAAAGCACGGTCAGGCGAGGCAACGCTAAGGCACGACAACGCAAGGCTAGGCAATGCACGGCAAGGCAAGGAAAGGGTAACGCAGGGGAATGCACGGTAAGGTGAGGCAAGGAAAAGGCACGACAATGCAAGGCTAGGCAATGCACGGCAAGGCAAGGAAAGAGTAACGGAAGGAAAGGAAGGCAAGGCAAAGCCAGGCAAGGCAAGTGTAACAAAAGGCACGCCACGGCAAGGGGAATCAAGGCTAAGGCATGACAACGCACGGCTAGGCAATGCACGGCAAGGCAAGGAAAGGGTAACGCAAGGCAAGGCACGGTGAGGCTAGGCAAGGCTAATGCACGACAACGCAAGGCTAGGCAATGCACGACAATAAAAGGAAAGCTTAAAGCAAAGGAAGGCACGGTCAGGCGAGATAAGGCTAAGGCACGACAACGCAAGGCTAGGCAATGCACGGAAGGCAAGCAAAGAGTAACGGAAGGTAAGGAAGGCAAGGGAAAGCAAGGAAAGGCAAGTGTAACGGAAGGAACGGCACGGCAAGGGGAAAAAAGGCTAAGGCACGACAACGCACGCTAGGCAATGCACGGCAAGGCAAGGAAATGGTAACGCATGGGAAAGCACGGTCAGGCGAGGCAAGCCTAAGGCATGACAACGCAAGGCTAGGCAATGCACGGAAAGCAAGCAAAGAGTAACGGAACACAAGGAAGGCAAGGGAAAGCAAGGAAAGGCAAGGGTAACGGAAGGAACGGCACGGCAAGGGGGAACAAGTCTAAGGCACGACACCGAACGCTAGGCAATGAACGGCAAGGCAAGGAAAGGGTAACGCATGGGAAAGCACGGTCAGGCGAGGCAAGGCTAAGGCACGACTACGCAAGGCTAGGCAATGAACGGAAGGCAAGCAAAGAGTAACGGAAGGTAAGGAAGGCAAGGGAAAGCAAGGAAAGGCAACTGTAACGGAAGGAACGGCACGGCAAGGGGAAACAAGGCTAAGGCACGACAACGCAAGCTAAGCAATGCACGGCAAGGCAAGGAAAGGGTAACGCATGGGAAAGCACGGTCAGGCGAGGCAAGGCTAATGCATGACAACGCAAGGCTAGGCAATGCACGGAAAGCAAGCAAATAGTAACGGAACGCAAGGAAGGCAAGGGAAAGCAAGGGAAGGCAAGGGTAACGGAAGGAACGGCAGGGCAAGGGGTAACAAGGCTAAGGCACGACAACGCAGGGCTAGGCAATGCACGGCAAGGCAAGGAAAGGGTAACGCAGGGGAAGGCACGGTCAGGTGAGGCAAGGATAAGGCACGACAATGCAAGGCTAGGCAATGCACGGCAAGGCAAGGAAAGAGTAACGGAAGGAAAGGAAGGCAAGGCAAAGCCAGGCAAGGCAAGTGTAACAAAAGGCACGCAACGGCAAGGGGAAACAAGGCTAAGACACGAAAATAGACGGCTAGGAAATGCACGGCAAGGCAAGTTAAGGGTAACGCAAGGCAAGGCACGGTGAGGCTAGGCAAGGCTAATGCACGACAACGCAAGGCTAGGCAATGCACGACAATGCAAGTAAAGCTTAAAGCAAAGGAAGGCACGGTCAGAAGAGATAAGGCTAAGGCACGACAACGCAAGGCTAGGCAATGCAGGGAAGGCAAGGAAAGAGTAACGGAAGGTAAGGAAGGCAAAGGAAAGCAAGGAAAGGCAATGGTAACGGAAGGAACGGCACGGCAAGGGGAAACAAGTGTAAGGCACGACAACGCACGCTAGGCAATGCACGGCAAGGGAAGGAAAGGGTAACGCATGGGAAAGAACGGTCAGGCGAGGCAAGCCTAAGGCACGACAACGCAAGGCTTCGCAATGCACGGAAGGCAAGCAAAGAGTAACGGAAGGTAAGGAAGGCAAGGGAAAGCAAAGAAAGGCAAGTGTAACGGAAGGAACGGCACGGCAAGGGGAAACAAGGCTAAGGCACGGCAACGCACGCTAGGCAATGCACGGCAAGGCAAGGAAAGGGTAACGCATGGGAAAGCACGGTCAGGCGAGGCAAGGCTAAGGAAAGCCAACGCAAGCCTAGGCAATGCACTGTAAGCAAGAAAGGATTAACGGAATGCAAGGAAGGAAAGGGAAAGCAAGGGAAGGCAAGGGTAACGGAAGGAACGGCACGGCAAGGGGTAACAAGGCTAAGGCCCGACAACACATGGCTAGGAAATGCACGGCAAGGCAAGGAAAGGGTAACGCAAGGCAAGGCACGGTCAGCTGAGGCAAGGATAAGGAACGAAAATGCAAGGCTGGGCAATGCACGGCAAGGCAAGGAAAGGGTAACGCATGGGAAAGCACGTTCAGGCGAGGCAAGGCTAAGGCACGACAACGCAAGGCTAGGCAATGCACGGAAGGCTAGCAAAGAGTAACGGAAGTTAAGGAAGGCAAGGGAAAGCAAAGAAAGGCAAGTGTAACGGAAGGAACGGCACGGCAAGTGGAAACAAGGCTAAGGAACGACAACGCACGGCTAGGCAATGCACGGCAAGGCAAGGAAAGGGTAACGCATGGGAAAGCACGTTCAGGCGAGGCAAGGCTAAGGCACGACAACGCAAGGCTAGGCAATGCACGGAAGGCTAGCAAAGAGTAACGGAAGTTAAGGAAGGCAAGGGAAAGCAAAGAAAGGCAAGTGTAACGGAAGGAACGGCACGGCAAGGGGAAACAAGGCTAAGGCACGACAACGCACGGCTAGGCAATGCACGGCAAGGCAAGCAAAGGGTAACGCAAGGAAAGGCACGGTGAGGCTAGGCAAGGCTAATGCACGAAAACGCAAGGCTAGGCGATGCACGACAATGCAAGGAAAGCTTAAAGCAAAGGAAGGCACGGTCAGGCGAGATAAGGCTAAGGCACGACAACGCAAGGCTAGGCAATGCACGGAAGGCAAGGAAAGAGTAACGGAAGGTAAGGAAGGCAAGGGAAAGCAAGGAAAGGCAAGTGTAACGGAAGGAACGGCACGGCAAGGGGAAACAAGTCTAAGGCACGACAACGCACGCTAGGCAATGCACGGCAAGGGAAGGAAAGGGTAACGCATGGGAAAGCACGGTCAGGCGAGGCAAGGCTAATGCACGAAAACGCAAGGCTAGGCGATGCACGACAATGCAAGGAAAGCTTAAAGCAAAGGAAGGCACGGTCAGGCGAGATAAGGCTAAGGCACGACAACGCAAGGCTAGGCAATGCAAGGAAGGCAAGGAAAGAGTAACGGAAGTAAGGAAGGCAAAGGAAAGCAAGGAAAGGCAATGGTAACGGAAGGAACGGCACGGCAAGGGGAAACAAGTCTAAGGCACGACAACGCACGCTAGGCAATGCACGGCAAGGGAAGGAAAGGGTAACGCGTGGGAAAGAACGGTCAGGGGAGGCAACGCTAACGCACGACAACGCAAGGCTTGGCAATGCACGGAAGGCAAGCAAAGAGTAACGGAAGGTAAGGAAGGCAAGGGAAAGCAAGGAAAGGCAATGGTAAAGGAAGGAACGGCACGGCAAGGGGAAACAAGGCTAAGGCACGACAACGCAAGCTAGGCAATGCACGGCAAGGCAAGGAAAGGGTAACGCATGGGAAAGCACGGTCAGGCGAGGCAAGGCTAAGGCATGACAACGCAAGGCTAGGCAATGCACGGAAAGCAAGCAAAGAGTAACGGAACGCAAGGAAGGCAAGGGAAAGCAAGGGAAGGCAAGGGTAATGGAAGGAACGGCACGGCAAGGGGAAACAAGGCTAAGGCACGGCAACGTAGGTTAGGCAATGCACTGCAAGGCAAGGAAAGGGTAACGCATGGGAAAGCACGTTCAGGCGAGGGAAGGCTAAGGCACGACAACGCAAGGCTAGGCAATGCACGGAAGGCTAGCAAAGAGTAACGGAAGGTAAGGAAGGCAAGGGAAAGCAAAGAAAGGCAAGTGTAACGGAAGGAACGGCACGGCAAGGGGAAACAAGGCTAAGGCACGACAACGCACGGCTAGGCAATGCACGGCAAGGCAAGCAAAGGGTAACGCAAGGAAAGGCACGGTGAGGCAAGGCAAGGCTAATGCACGAAAACGCAAGGCTAGGCGATGCACGACAATGCAAGGAAACTTAAAGCAAAGGAAGGCAAGGTCAGGCGAGATAAGGCTAAGGCACGACAAGGCAAGGCTAGGAAATTCAGGGAAGGCAAGCAAAGAGTAACGGAAGGTAAGCAAGGCAAGGAAAAGGAAGGAAAGGCCAGGGTAACGGAAGGAACGGCACGGCAAGGGGAAACAAGTCTAAGGCAAGACACCGAACGCTAGGCAATGAACGGCAAGGCAAGGAAAGGGTAACGCATTTGAAAGCACGGTCAGGCGAGGCAATGCTAAGGCACGACAACGCAAGGCTAGGCCATGCACGGAAGGCAAGCAAAGAGTAACGGAAGGTAAGGAAGGCAAGGGAAAGCAGGGAAAGGCAAGTGTAACGGAAGGAACGGCACGGCAAGTGGAAACAAGGCTAAGGCACGACAATGCACGCTAGGCAATGCACGGCAAGGCAAGGAAAGGGTAACGCATGGGAAAGCACGGTCAGGCGAGGCAAGCCTAAGGCATGACAACGCAAGGCTAGGCAATGCACGGAAAGCAAGCAAAGAGTAACGGAACGCAAGGAAGGCAAGGGAAAGCAAGGGAAGGCAAGGGTAACGGAAGGAACGGCACGGCAAGGGGAAACAAGGCTAAGGCACGGAAACGTAGGCTAGGCAATGCACGGCAAGGCAAGGAAAGGGTAACGCATGGGAAAGCACGTTCAGGCGAGGCAAGGCTAAGGCACGACAACGCAAGGCTAGGCAATGCACGGAAGGCCAGCAAACAGTAACGGAAGGTAAGGAAGGCAAGGGAAAGCAAAGAAAGGCAAGTGTAACGGAAGGAACGGCACGGCAATGGGAAACAAGGCTAAGGCACGACAACGCACGGCTAGGCAATGCACGGCAAGGCAAGCAAAGGGTAACGCAAGGAAAGGCACGGTGAGGCTAGGCAAGGCGAATATACGAAAACGCAAGGCTAGGCGATGCACGACAATGCAAGGAAACTTAAAGCAAAGGAAGGCAAGGTCAGGCGAGATAAGGCTAAGGCACGACAAGGCAAGGCTAGGAAATTCAGGGAAGGCAAGCAAAGAGTAACGGAAGGTAAGCAAGGCAAGGAAAAGGAAGGAAAGGCCAGGGTAACGGAAGGAACCGCACGGCAGGGGAAACAAGTCTAAGGCACGATACCGAACGCTAGGCAATGAACGGCAAGGCAAGGAAAGGGTAACGCATTTGAAAGCACGGTCAGGCGAGGCAACGCTAAGGCACGACAACGCAAGGCTAGGCAATGCACGGAAGGCAAGCAAAGAGTAACGGAAGGTAAGGAAGGCAAGGGAAAGGAAGGAAAGGCAAGTGTAACGGAAGGAACGGCACGGCAAGGGGAAAGAAGGCTAAGGCACGACAACGCACGGCTAGGCAATGCACAACAAGGCAAGGAAAGGGTAACGCATGGGAAAGCACGGTCAGGTGAGGCAAGGATAAGGCACGACAATGCAAGGCTAGGCAATGCACGGCAAGGCAAGGAAAGAGTAACGGAAGGAAAGGAAGGCAAGGCAAAGCCAGGCAAGGCAAGTGTAACAAAAGGCACGAAACGGCAAGGGGAAACAAGGCTAAGGCACGACAACAGACGGCTAGGAAATGCACGGCAAGGCAAGTAAAGGGTAACGCAAGGCAAGGCACGGTGAGGCTAGGCAAGGCTAATGCACGACAACGCAAGGCTAGGCAATGCACGACAATGCAAGTAAAGCTTAAAGCAAAGGAAGGCACGGCCAGAAGAGATAAGGCTAAGGCACGACAACGCAAGGCTAGGCAATGCAGGGAAGGCAAGGAAAGAGTAACGGAAGGTAAGGAAGGCAAAGGAAAGCAAGGAAAGGCAATGGTAACGGAAGGAACGGCACGGCAAGGGGAAACAAGTCTAAGGCACGACAACGCACGCTAGGCAATGCACGGCAAGGGAAGGAAAGGGTAACGCATGTGAAAGAACGGACAGTGGAGGCAACGCTAAGGCACGACAACGCAAGGCTTGGCAATGCACGGAAGGCAAGCAAAGAGTAACCGAAGGTAAGGAAGGCAAGGGAAAGCAAGGAAAGGCAATGGTAACGGAAGGAACGGCACGGCAAGGGGAAACAAGGCTAAGGCACGACAACGCACGCTAGGCAATGCACGGCAAGGCAAGGAAAGGGTAACGCATGGGAAAGCACGGTCAGGCGAGGCAAGGCTAAGGCATGACAACGCAAGGCTAGGCAATGCACGGAAAGCAAGCAAAGAGTAACGGAACGCAAGGAAGGCAAGGGAAAGCAAGGGAAGGCAAGGGTAATGGAAGGAACGGCACGGCAAGGGGAAACAAGGCTAAGGCACGGCAACGTAGGCTAGGCAATGCACGGCAAGGCAAGGAAAGGGTAACGCATGGGAAAGCACGTTCAGGCGAGGGAAGGCTAAGGCACGACAACGCAAGGCTAGGCAATGCACGGAAGGCTAGCAAAGAGTAACGGAAGGTAAGGAAGGCAAGGGAAAGCAAAGAAAGGCAACCGTAACGGAAGGAACGGCACGGCAAGGGGAATCAAGGCTATGGCACGACAACGCACGGCTAGGCAATGCACGGCAAGGCAAGCAAAGGGTAACGCAAGGAAAGGCACGGTGAGGCTAGGCAAGGCTAATGCACGACAACGCAAGGCTGGGCAATGCACGACAATGCAAGGAAAGCTTAAAGCAAAGGAAGGCACGGTCAGGCGAGATAAGGCTAAGGCACGACAACGCAAGGCTAGGCAATTCAGGGAAGGCAAGCAAAGAGTAACGGAAGGTAAGCAAGGCAAGGAAAAGGAAGGAAAGGCCAGGGTAACGTACGGAACGGCACGGCAAGGGGACACAAGTCTAAGGCACGACACCGAACGCTAGGCAATGAACGGCAAGGCAAGGAAAGGGTAACGCATTTGAAAGCACGGTCAGGCGAGGCAACGCTAAGGCACGACAACGCAAGGCTAGGCAATGCACGGCAAGGCAAGGAAAGGGTAACGCAGGGGAATGCACGGTAAGGTGAGGCAAGGAAAAGGCACGACAATGCAAGGCTAGGCAATGCACGGCAAGGCAAGGAAAGAGTAACGGAAGGAAAGGAAGGCAAGGCAAAGCCAGGCAAGGCAAGTGTAACAAAAGGCACGCCACGGCAAGGGGAATCAAGGCTAAGGCATGACAACGCACGGCTAGGCAATGCACGGCAAGGCAAGGAAAGGGTAACGCAAGGCAAGGCACGGTGAGGCTAGGCAAGGCTAATGCACGACAACGCAAGGCTAGGCAATGCACGACAATAAAAGGAAAGCTTAAAGCAAAGGAAGGCACGGTCAGGCGAGATAAGGCTAAGGCACGACAACGCAAGGCTAGGCAATGCACGGAAGGCAAGCAAAGAGTAACGGAAGGTAAGGAAGGCAAGGGAAAGCAAGGAAAGGCAAGTGTAACGGAAGGAACGGCACGGCAAGGGGAAAAAAGGCTAAGGCACGACAACGCACGCTAGGCAATGCACGGCAAGGCAAGGAAATGGTAACGCATGGGAAAGCACGGTCAGGCGAGGCAAGCCTAAGGCATGACAACGCAAGGCTAGGCAATGCACGGAAAGCAAGCAAAGAGTAACGGAACACAAGGAAGGCAAGGGAAAGCAAGGAAAGGCAAGGGTAACGGAAGGAACGGCACGGCAAGGGGGAACAAGTCTAAGGCACGACACCGAACGCTAGGCAATGAACGGCAAGGCAAGGAAAGGGTAACGCATGGGAAAGCACGGTCAGGCGAGGCAAGGCTAAGGCACGACTACGCAAGGCTAGGCAATGAACGGAAGGCAAGCAAAGAGTAACGGAAGGTAAGGAAGGCAAGGGAAAGCAAGGAAAGGCAACTGTAACGGAAGGAACGGCACGGCAAGGGGAAACAAGGCTAAGGCACGACAACGCAAGCTAAGCAATGCACGGCAAGGCAAGGAAAGGGTAACGCATGGGAAAGCACGGTCAGGCGAGGCAAGGCTAAGGCATGACAACGCAAGGCTAGGCAATGCACGGAAAGCAAGCAAATAGTGACGGAACGCAAGGAAGGCAAGGGAAAGCAAGGGAAGGCAAGGGTAACGGAAGGAACGGCAGGGCAAGGGGTAACAAGGCTAAGGCACGACAACGCAGGGCTAGGCAATGCACGGCAAGGCAAGGAAAGGGTAACGCAGGGGAAGGCACGGTCAGGTGAGGCAAGGATAAGGCACGACAATGCAAGGCTAGGCAATGCACGGCAAGGCAAGGAAAGAGTAACGGAAGGAAAGGAAGGCAAGGCAAAGCCAGGCAAGGCAAGTGTAACAAAAGGCACGCAACGGCAAGGGGAAACAAGGCTAAGACACGAAAATAGACGGCTAGGAAATGCACGGCAAGGCAAGTTAAGGGTAACGCAAGGCAAGGCACGGTGAGGCTAGGCAAGGATAATGCACGACAACGCAAGGCTAGGCAATGCACGACAATGCAAGTAAAGCTTAAAGCAAAGGAAGGCACGGTCAGAAGAGATAAGGCTAAGGCACGACAACGCAAGGCTAGGCAATGCAGGGAAGGCAAGGAAAGAGTAACGGAAGGTAAGGAAGGCAAAGGAAAGCAAGGAAAGGCAATGGTAACGGAAGGAACGGCACGGCAAGGGGAAACAAGTGTAAGGCACGACAACGCACGCTAGGCAATGCACGGCAAGGAAAGGAAAGGGTAACGCATGGGAAAGAACGGTCAGGCGAGGCAAGCCTAAGGCACGACAACGCAAGGCTTCGCAATGCACGGAAGGCAAGCAAAGAGTAACGGAAGGTAAGGAAGGCAAGGGAAAGCAAAGAAAGGCAAGTGTAACGGAAGGAACGGCACGGCAAGGGGAAACAAGGCTAAGGCACGGCAACGCACGCTAGGCAATGCACGGCAAGGCAAGGAAAGGGTAACGCATGGGAAAGCACGGTCAGGCGAGGCAAGGCTAAGGAAAGCCAACGCAAGCCTAGGCAATGCACTGTAAGCAAGCAAGGATTAACGGAATGCAAGGAAGGAAAGGGAAAGCAAGGGAAGGCAAGGGTAACGGAAGGAACGGCACGGCAAGGGGTAACAAGGCTAAGGCACGACAACACACGGCTAGGAAATGCACGGCAAGGCAAGGAAAGGGTAACGCAAGGCAAGGCACGGTCAGCTGAGGCAAGGATAAGGAACGAAAATGCAAGGCTGGGCAATGCACGGCAAGGCAAGGAAAGGGTAACGCATGGGAAAGCACGTTCAGGCGAGGCAAGGCTAAGGCACGACAACGCAAGGCTAGGCAATGCACGGAAGGCTAGCAAAGAGTAACGGAAGTTAAGGAAGGCAAGGGAAAGCAAAGAAAGGCAAGTGTAACGGAAGGAACGGCACGGCAAGTGGAAACAAGGCTAAGGAACGACAACGCACGGCTAGGCAATGCACGGCAAGGCAAGGAAAGGGTAACGCATGGGAAAGCACGTTCAGGCGAGGCAAGGCTAAGGCACGACAACGCAAGGCTAGGCAATGCACGGAAGGCTAGCAAAGAGTAACGGAAGTTAAGGAAGGCAAGGGAAAGCAAAGAAAGGCAAGTGTAACGGAAGGAACGGCACGGCAAGGGGAAACAAGGCTAAGGCACGACAACGCACGGCTAGGCAATGCACGGCAAGGCAAGCAAAGGGTAACGCAAGGAAAGGCACGGTGAGGCTAGGCAAGGCTAATGCACGAAAACGCAAGGCTAGGCGATGCACGACAATGCAAGGAAAGCTTAAAGCAAAGGAAGGCACGGTCAGGCGAGATAAGGCTAAGGCACGACAACGCAAGGCTAGGCAATGCACGGAAGGCAAGGAAAGAGTAACGGAAGGTAAGGAAGGCAAGGGAAAGCAAGGAAAGGCAAGTGTAACGGAAGGAACGGCACGGCAAGGGGAAACAAGTCTAAGGCACGACAACGCACGCTAGGCAATGCACGGCAAGGGAAGGAAAGGGTAACGCATGGGAAAGAACGTTCAGGGGAGGCAAGGCTAATGCACGAAAACGCAAGGCTAGGCGATGCACGACAATGCAAGGAAACTTAAAGCAAAGGAAGGCAAGGTCAGGCGAGATAAGGCTAAGGCACGACAAGGCAAGGCTTGGAAATTCAGGGAAGGCAAGCAAAGAGTAACGGAAGGTAAGCAAGGCAAGGAAAAGGAAGGAAAGGCCAGGGTAACGGAAGGAACGGCACGGCAAGGGGAAACAAGTCTAAGGCACGACACCGAACGCTAGGCAATGAACGGCAAGGCAAGGAAAGGGTAACGCATTTGAAAGCACGGTCAGGCGAGGCAACGCTAAGGCACGACAACGCAAGGCTAGGCAATGCACGGAAGGCAAGCAAAGAGTAACGGAAGGTAAGGAAGGCAAGGGAAAGGAAGGAAAGGCAAGTGTAACGGAAGGAACGGCACGGCAAGGGGAAACAAGGCTAAGGCACGACAACGCACGGCTAGGCAATGCACAACAAGGCAAGGAAAGGGTAACGCAAGGCAAGGCACGGTGAGGCAAGGCAAGGCTAAGGCACGACAACGCAAGGCTAGGCAATGCACGGAAAGCAAGCAAAGAGTAACGGAACGCAAGGAAGGCAAGGGAAAGCAAGGGAAGGCAAGGGTAACGGAAGGAACGGCACGGCAAGGGGTAACAAGGCTAAGGAACGGCAACGCAGGCTGAGCAATGCACGGCAAGGCAAGGAAAGGGTAACGCATGGGAAAGCACGTTCAGGCGAGGCAAGGCTAAGGCACGACAACGCAAGGCTAGGCAATGCACGGAAGGCAAGCAAAGAGTAACGGAAGGTAAGGAAGGCAAGGGAAAGCAACGAAAGGCAAGTGTAACGGAAGGAACGGCACGGCAAGGGGAAACAAGGCTAAGGCACGACAACGCACGGCTAGGCAATGCACGGCAAGGCAAGGAAAGGGTAACGCAAGGGAAGGCACGGTGAGGCTAGGCAAGGCTAATGCACGACAACGCAAGGCTAGGCAATGCACGACAATGCAAGGAAAGCTTAAAGCAAAGGAAGGCACGGTCAGGCGAGATAAGGCTAAGGCACGACAACGCAAGGCTAGGCAATGCACGGAAGGCAAGGAAAGAGTAACGGAAGGTAAGGAAGGCAAGGGAAAGCAAGGAAAGGCAAGTGTAACGGAAGGAACGGCACGGCAAGGGGAAACAAGTCTAAGGCACGACAACGCACGCTAGGCAATGCACGGCAAGGGAAGGAAAGGGTAACGCATGGGAAAGAACGGTGAGGCAAGCCAAGGCTAATGCACGAAAACGCAAGGCTAGGCAATGCACGACAATGCAAGTAAAGCTTAAAGCAAAGGAAGGCACGGCCAGAAGAGATAAGGCTAAGGCACGACAACGCAAGGCTAGGCAATGCAAGGAAGGCAAGGAAAGAGTAACGGAAGGTAAGGAAGGCAAAGGAAAGCAAGGAAAGGCAATGGTAACGGAAGGAACGGCACGGCAAGGGGAAACAAGTCTAAGGCACGACAACGCACGCTAGGCAATGCACGGCAAGGGAAGGAAAGGGTAACGCGTGGGAAAGAACGGTCAGGGGAGGCAACGCTAACGCACGACAACGCAAGGCTTGGCAATGCACGGAAGGCAAGCAAAGAGTAACGGAAGGTAAGGAAGGCAAGGGAAAGCAAGGAAAGGCAATGGTAAAGGAAGGAACGGCACGGCAAGGGGAAACAAGGCTAAGGCACGACAACGCAAGCTAGGCAATGCACGGCAAGGCAAGGAAAGGGTAACGCATGGGAAAGCACGGTCAGGCGAGGCAAGGCTAAGGCATGACAACGCAAGGCTAGGCAATGCACGGAAAGCAAGCAAAGAGTAACGGAACGCAAGGAAGGCAAGGGAAAGCAAGGGAAGGCAAGGGTAATGGAAGGAACGGCACGGCAAGGGGAAACAAGGCTAAGGCACGGCAACGTAGGTTAGGCAATGCACGGCAAGGCAAGGAAAGGGTAACGCATGGGAAAGCACGTTCAGGCGAGGGAAGGCTAAGGCACGACAACGCAAGGCTAGGCAATGCACGGAAGGCTAGCAAAGAGTAACGGAAGGTAAGGAAGGCAAGGGAAAGCAAAGAAAGGCAAGTGTAACGGAAGGAACGGCACGGCAAGGGGAAACAAGGCTAAGGCACGACAACGCACGGCTAGGCAATGCACGGCAAGGCAAGCAAAGGGTAACGCAAGGAAAGGCACGGTGAGGCAAGGAAAGGCTAAGGCACGACAACGCACGGCTAGGCGATGCACGACAATGCAAGGAAACTTAAAGCAAAGGAAGGCAAGGTCAGGCGAGATAAGGCTAAGGCACGACAAGGCAAGGCTAGGAAATTCAGGGAAGGCAAGCAAAGAGTAACGGAAGGTAAGCAAGGCAAGGAAAAGGAAGGAAAGGCCAGGGTAACGGAAGGAACGGCACGGCAAGGGGAAACAAGTCTAAGGCACGACACCGAACGCTAGGCAATGAACGGCAAGGCAAGGAAAGGGTAACGCATTTGAAAGCACGGTCAGGCGAGGCAACGCTAAGGCACGACAACGCAAGGCTAGGCAATGCACGGAAGGCAAGCAAAGAGTAACGGAAGGTAAGGAAGGCAAGGGAAAGGAAGGAAAGGCAAGTGTAACGGAAGGAACGGCACGGCAAGTGGAAACAAGGCTAAGGCACGACAACGCACGCTAGGCAATGCACGGCAAGGCAAGGAAAGGGTAACGCATGGGAAAGCACGGTCAGGAGAGGCAAGGCTAAGGCATGACAACGCAAGGCTAGGCAATGCACGGAAAGCAAGCAAAGAGTAACGGAACGCAAGGAAGGCAAGGGAAAGCAAGGGAAGGCAAGGGTAATGGAAGGAACGGCACGGCAAGGGGAAACAAGGCTAAGGCACGGCAACGTAGGCTAGGCAATGCACGGCAAGGCAAGGAAAGGGTAACGCATGGGAAAGCACGTTCAGGCGAGGCAAGGCTAAGGCACGACAACGCAAGGCTAGGCAATGCACGGAAGGCCAGCAAACAGTAACGGAAGGTAAGGAAGGCAAGGGAAAGCAAAGAAAGGCAAGTGTAACGGAAGGAACGGCACGGCAATGGGAAACAAGGCTAAGGCACGACAACGCACGGCTAGGCAATGCACGGCAAGGCAAGCAAAGGGTAACGCAAGGAAAGGCACGGTGAGGCTAGGCAAGGCGAATATACGAAAACGCAAGGCTAGGCGATGCACGACAATGCAAGGAAACTTAAAGCAAAGGAAGGCAAGGTCAGGCGAGATAAGGCTAAGGCACGACAAGGCAAGGCTAGGAAATTCAGGGAAGGCAAGCAAAGAGTAACGGAAGGTAAGCAAGGCAAGGAAAAGGAAGGAAAGGCCAGGGTAACGGAAGGAACCGCACGGCAGGGGAAACAAGTCTAAGGCACGACACCGAACGCTAGGCAATGAACGGCAAGGCAAGGAAAGGGTAACGCATTTGAAAGCACGGTCAGGCGAGGCAACGCTAAGGCACGACAACGCAAGGCTAGGCAATGCACGGAAGGCAAGCAAAGAGTAACGGAAGGTAAGGAAGGCAAGGGAAAGGAAGGAAAGGCAAGTGTAACGGAAGGAACGGCACGGCAAGGGGAAAGAAGGCTAAGGCACGACAACGCACGGCTAGGCAATGCACAACAAGGCAAGGAAAGGGTAACGCATGGGAAAGCACGGTCAGGTGAGGCAAGGATAAGGCACGACAATGCAAGGCTAGGCAATGCACGGAAGGCAAGCAAAGAGTAACGGAAGGTAAGGAAGGCAAGGCAAAGCCAGGCAAGGCAAGTGTAACAAAAGGCACGCAACGGCAAGGGGAAACAAGGCTAAGGCACGACAACAGACGGCTAGGAAATGCACGGCAAGGCAAGTAAAGGGTAACGCAAGGCAAGGCACGGTGAGGCTAGGCAAGGCTAATGCACGACAACGCAAGGCTAGGCAATGCACGACAATGCAAGTAAAGCTTAAAGCAAAGGAAGGCACGGCCAGAAGAGATAAGGCTAAGGCACGACAACGCAAGGCTAGGCAATGCAGGGAAGGCAAGGAAAGAGTAACGGAAGGTAAGGAAGGCAAAGGAAAGCAAGGAAAGGCAATGGTAACGGAAGGAACGGCACGGCAAGGGGAAACAAGTCTAAGGCACGACAACGCACGCTAGGCAATGCACGGCAAGGGAAGGAAAGGGTAACGCATGTGAAAGAACGGACAGTGGAGGCAACGCTAAGGCACGACAACGCAAGGCTTGGCAATGCACGGAAGGCAAGCAAAGAGTAACCGAAGGTAAGGAAGGCAAGGGAAAGCAAGGAAAGGCAATGGTAACGGAAGGAACGGCACGGCAAGGGGAAACAAGGCTAAGGCACGACAACGCACGCTAGGCAATGCACGGCAAGGCAAGGAAAGGGTAACGCATGGGAAAGCACGGTCAGGCGAGGCAAGGCTAAGGCATGACAACGCAAGGCTAGGCAATGCACGGAAAGCAAGCAAAGAGTAACGGAACGCAAGGAAGGCAAGGGAAAGCAAGGGAAGGCAAGGGTAATGGAAGGAACGGCACGGCAAGGGGAAACAAGGCTAAGGCACGGCAACGTAGGCTAGGCAATGCACGGCAAGGCAAGGAAAGGGTAACGCATGGGAAAGCACGTTCAGGCGAGGGAAGGCTAAGGCACGACAACGCAAGGCTAGGCAATGCACGGAAGGCTAGCAAAGAGTAACGGAAGGTAAGGAAGGCAAGGGAAAGCAAAGAAAGGCAACTGTAACGGAAGGAACGGCACGGCAAGGGGAATCAAGGCTATGGCACGACAACGCACGGCTAGGCAATGCACGGCAAGGCAAGCAAAGGGTAACGCAAGGAAAGGCACGGTGAGGCTAGGCAAGGCTAATGCACGACAACGCAAGGCTAGGCAATGCACGACAATGCAAGGAAAGCTTAAAGCAAAGGAAGGCACGGTCAGGCGAGATAAGGCTAAGGCACGACAACGCAAGGCTAGGCAATTCAGGGAAGGCAAGCAAAGAGTAACGGAAGGTAAGCAAGGCAAGGAAAAGGAAGGAAAGGCCAGGGTAACGTACGGAACGGCACGGCAAGGGGACACAAGTCTAAGGCACGACACCGAACGCTAGGCAATGAACGGCAAGGCAAGGAAAGGGTAACGCATTTGAAAGCACGGTCAGGCGAGGCAACGCTAAGGCACGACAACGCAAGGCTAGGCAATGCACGGCAAGGCAAGGAAAGGGTAACGCAGGGGAATGCACGGTAAGGTGAGGCAAGGAAAAGGCACGACAATGCAAGGCTAGGCAATGCACGGCAAGGCAAGGAAAGAGTAACGGAAGGAAAGGAAGGCAAGGCAAAGCCAGGCAAGGCAAGTGTAACAAAAGGCACGCCACGGCAAGGGGAATCAAGGCTAAGGCATGACAACGCACGGCTAGGCAATGCACGGCAAGGCAAGGAAAGGGTAACGCAAGGCAAGGCACGGTGAGGCTAGGCAAGGCTAATGCACGACAACGCAAGGCTAGGCAATGCACGACAATAAAAGGAAAGCTTAAAGCAAAGGAAGGCACGGTCAGGCGAGATAAGGCTAAGGCACGACAACGCAAGGCTAGGCAATGCACGGAAGGCAAGCAAAGAGTAACGGAAGGTAAGGAAGGCAAGGGAAAGCAAGGAAAGGCAAGTGTAACGGAAGGAACGGCACGGCAAGGGGAAAAAAGGCTAAGGCACGACAACGCACGCTAGCTAAATGCACGGCAAGGCAAGGAAATGGTAACGCATGGGAAAGCACGGTCAGGCGAGGCAAGCCTAAGGCATGACAACGCAAGGCTAGGCAATGCACGGAAAGCAAGCAAAGAGTAACGGAACAAAAGGAAGGCAAGGGAAAGCAAGGAAAGGCAAGGGTAACGGAAGGAACGGCACGGCAAGGGGGAACAAGTCTAAGGCACGACACCGAACGCTAGGCAATGAACGGCAAGGCAAGGAAAGGGTAACGCATGGGAAAGCACGGTCAGGCGAGGCAAGGCTAAGGCACGACTACGCAAGGCTAGGCAATGAACGGAAGGCAAGCAAAGAGTAACGGAAGGTAAGGAAGGCAAGGGAAAGCAAGGAAAGGCAACTGTAACGGAAGGAACGGCACGGCAAGGGGAAACAAGGCTAAGGCACGACAACGCAAGCTAAGCAATGCACGGCAAGGCAAGGAAAGGGTAACGCATGGGAAAGCACGGTCAGGCGAGGCAAGGCTAATGCATGACAACGCAAGGCTAGGCAATGCACGGAAAGCAAGCAAATAGTAACGGAACGCAAGGAAGGCAAGGGAAAGCAAGGGAAGGCAAGGGTAACGGAAGGAACGGCAGGGCAAGGGGTAACAAGGCTAAGGCACGACAACGCAGGGCTAGGCAATGCACGGCAAGGCAAGGAAAGGGTAACGCAGGGGAAGGCACGGTCAGGTGAGGCAAGGATAAGGCACGACAATGCAAGGCTAGGCAATGCACGGCAAGGCAAGGAAAGAGTAACGGAAGGAAAGGAAGGCAAGGCAAAGCCAGGCAAGGCAAGTGTAACAAAAGGCACGCAACGGCAAGGGGAAACAAGGCTAAGACACGAAAATAGACGGCTAGGAAATGCACGGCAAGGCAAGTTAAGGGTAACGCAAGGCAAGGCACGGTGAGGCTAGGCAAGGCTAATGCACGACAACGCAAGGCTAGGCAATGCACGACAATGCAAGTAAAGCTTAAAGCAAAGGAAGGCACGGTCAGAAGAGATAAGGCTAAGGCACGACAACGCAAGGCTAGGCAATGCAGGGAAGGCAAGGAAAGAGTAACGGAAGGTAAGGAAGGCAAAGGAAAGCAAGGAAAGGCAATGGTAACGGAAGGAACGGCACGGCAAGGGGAAACAAGTGTAAGGCACGACAACGCACGCTAGGCAATGCACGGCAAGGGAAGGAAAGGGTAACGCATGGGAAAGAACGGTCAGGCGAGGCAAGCCTAAGGCACGACAACGCAAGGCTTCGCAATGCACGGAAGGCAAGCAAAGAGTAACGGAAGGTAAGGAAGGCAAGGGAAAGCAAAGAAAGGCAAGTGTAACGGAAGGAACGGCACGGCAAGGGGAAACAAGGCTAAGGCACGGCAACGCACGCTAGGCAATGCACGGCAAGGCAAGGAAAGGGTAACGCATGGGAAAGCACGGTCAGGCGAGGCAAGGCTAAGGAAAGCCAACGCAAGCCTAGGCAATGCACTGTAAGCAAGCAAGGATTAACGGAATGCAAGGAAGGAAAGGGAAAGCAAGGGAAGGCAAGGGTAACGGAAGGAACGGCACGGCAAGGGGTAACAAGGCTAAGGCACGACAACACACGGCTAGGAAATGCACGGCAAGGCAAGGAAAGGGTAACGCAAGGCAAGGCACGGTCAGCTGAGGCAAGGATAAGGAACGAAAATGCAAGGCTGGGCAATGCACGGCAAGGCAAGGAAAGGGTAACGCATGGGAAAGCACGTTCAGGCGAGGCAAGGCTAAGGCACGACAACGCAAGGCTAGGCAATGCACGGAAGGCTAGCAAAGAGTAACGGAAGTTAAGGAAGGCAAGGGAAAGCAAAGAAAGGCAAGTGTAACGGAAGGAACGGCACGGCAAGTGGAAACAAGGCTAAGGAACGACAACGCACGGCTAGGCAATGCACGGCAAGGCAAGGAAAGGGTAACGCATGGGAAAGCACGTTCAGGCGAGGCAAGGCTAAGGCACGACAACGCAAGGCTAGGCAATGCACGGAAGGCTAGCAAAGAGTAACGGAAGTTAAGGAAGGCAAGGGAAAGCAAAGAAAGGCAAGTGTAACGGAAGGAACGGCACGGCAAGGGGAAACAAGGCTAAGGCACGACAACGCACGGCTAGGCAATGCACGGCAAGGCAAGCAAAGGGTAACGCAAGGAAAGGCACGGTGAGGCTAGGCAAGGCTAATGCACGAAAACGCAAGGCTAGGCGATGCACGACAATGCAAGGAAAGCTTAAAGCAAAGGAAGGCACGGTCAGGCGAGATAAGGCTAAGGCACGACAACGCAAGGCTAGGCAATGCACGGAAGGCAAGGAAAGAGTAACGGAAGGTAAGGAAGGCAAGGGAAAGCAAGGAAAGGCAAGTGTAACGGAAGGAACGGCACGGCAAGGGGAAACAAGTCTAAGGCACGACAACGCACGCTAGGCAATGCACGGCAAGGGAAGGAAAGGGTAACGCATGGGAAAGAACGTTCAGGGGAGGCAAGGCTAATGCACGAAAACGCAAGGCTAGGCGATGCACGACAATGCAAGGAAACTTAAAGCAAAGGAAGGCAAGGTCAGGCGAGATAAGGCTAAGGCACGACAAGGCAAGGCTAGGAAATTCAGGGAAGGCAAGCAAAGAGTAACGGAAGGTAAGCAAGGCAAGGAAAAGGAAGGAAAGGCCAGGGTAACGGAAGGAACGGCACGGCAAGGGGAAACAAGTCTAAGGCACGACACCGAACGCTAGGCAATGAACGGCAAGGCAAGGAAAGGGTAACGCATTTGAAAGCACGGTCAGGCGAGGCAACGCTAAGGCACGACAACGCAAGGCTAGGCAATGCACGGAAGGCAAGCAAAGAGTAACGGAAGGTAAGGAAGGCAAGGGAAAGGAAGGAAAGGCAAGTGTAACGGAAGGAACGGCACGGCAAGGGGAAACAAGGCTAAGGCACGACAACGCACGGCTAGGCAATGCACAACAAGGCAAGGAAAGGGTAACGCATGGGAAAGCACGGTCAGGCGATGCAAGGCTAAGGCATGACAACGCAAGGCTAGGCAATGCACGGAAAGCAAGCAAAGAGTAACGGAACGCAAGGAAGGCAAGGGAAAGCAAGGGAAGGCAAGGGTAACGGAAGGAACGGCACGGCAAGGGGTAACAAGGCTAAGGCACGGCAACGCAGGGCTAGGCAATGCACGGCAAGGCAAGGAAAGGGTAACGCAAGGCAAGGCACGGTGAGGCTAGGCAAGGCTAATGCACGACAACGCAAGGCTAGGCAATGCACGACAATGCAAGGAAAGCTTAAAGCAAAGGAAGGCACGGTCAGGCGAGATAAGGCTAACGCACGACAACGCAAGGCTAGGCAATGCAGGGAAGGCAAGCAAAGAGTAACGGAACGTAAGGAAGGCAAGGAAAAGCAAGGAAGGGCAAGGGTAACGAAAGGAACGGCACGGGAAGCGGAAACAAGGCTAAGGAACGGCAACGCAGGCTGAGCAATGCACGGCAAGGCAAGGAAAGGGTAACGCATGGGAAAGCACGTTCAGGCGAGGCAAGGCTAAGGCACGACAACGCAAGGCTAGGCAATGCACGGAAGGCAAGCAAAGAGTAACGGAAGGTAAGGAAGGCAAGGGAAAGCAACGAAAGGCAAGTGTAACGGAAGGAACTGCACGGCAAGGGGAAACAAGGCTAAGGCACGACAACGCACGGCTAGGCAATGCACCGCAAGGCAAGCAAAGGGTAACGCAAGGGAAGGCACGGTGAGGCTAGGAAAGGCTAATGCACGAAAACGCAAGGCTAGGCAATGCACGACATTGCAAGGAAAGCTTAAAGCAAAGGAAGGCAAGGTCAGGCGAGATAAGGCAAAGGCACGACAACGCAAGGCTAGGCAATTCAGGGAAGGCAATCAAAGAGTAACGGAAGGTAAGCAAGGCAAGGAAAAGGAAGGAAAGGCCAGGGTAACGGAAGGAACAGCACCCCAAGGGGAAACAAGTCTAAGGCACGACACCGAACGCTAGGCAATGAACGGCAAGGCAAGGAAAGGGTAACGCATTTGAAAGCACGGTCAGGCGAGGCAACGCTAAGGCACGACAACGCAAGGCTAGGCAATGCACGGCAAGGCAAGGAAAGGGTAACGCAGGGGAATGCACGGTAAGGTGAGGCAAGGATAAGGCACGACAATGCAAGGCTAGGCAATGCACGGCAAGGCAAGGAAAGAGTAACGGAAGGAAAGGAAGGTAAGGCAAAGCCAGGCAAGGCAAGTGTAACAAAAGGCACGCCACGGCAAGGGGAATCAAGGCTAAGGCACGACAACGCACGGCTAGGCAATGCACGGCAAGGCAAGGAAAGGGTAACGCAAGGCAAGGCACGGTGAGGCTAGGCAAGGCTAATGCACGACAACGCAAGGCTAGGCAATGCACGACAATGCAAGGAAAGCTTAAAGCAAAGGAAGGCACGGTCAGGCGAGATAAGGCTAAGGCACGACAACGCAAGGCTAGGCAATGCACGGAAGGAAAGCAAAGAGTAACGGAAGGTAAGGAAGGCAAGGGAAAGCAAGGAAAGGCAAGTGTAACGGAAGGAACGGCACGGCAAGGGGAAACAAGGCTAAGGCACGACAACGCACGCTAGGCAATGCACGGCAAGGCAAGGAAATGGTAACGCATGGGAAAGCACGGTCAGGCGAGGCAAGCCTAAGGCATGACAACGCAAGGCTAGGCAATGCACGGAAAGCAAGCAAAGAGTAACGGAACGCAAGGAAGGCAAGGGAAAGCAAGGAAAGGCAAGGGTAATGGAAGGAACGGCACGGCAAGGGGTAACAAGGCTAAGGCACGACAACGCAGGGCTAGGCAATGCACGGCAAGGCAAGGAAAGAGTAACGCAAGGAAAGGAAGGCAAGGCAAGGCCAGGCAAGGCAAGTGTAACAAAAGGCACGCAACGGCAAGGGGAAACAAGGCTAAGGAAAGCCAACGCAAGGCCAGGCAATGCACGGAAAGCAAGCAAGGAGTAACGGAATGCAAGGAAGGGAAGGGAAAGCAAGGGAAGGCAAGGGTAACGTAAGGAACGGCACGGCAAGGGTTAACAAGGCTAAGGCACGACAACACACGGCTAGGAAATGCACGGCAAGGCAAGGAAAGGGTAACGCAAGGCAAGGCACGCTGAGGCTAGGCAAGGTTAATGCACGACAACGCAAGGCTAGGCAATGCACGACAATGCAAGGAAAGCTTAAAGCAAAGGAAGGCACGGTCAGGCGAGATAAGGCTAAGGCACGACAACGCAAGGCTAGGCAATGCACGGAAGGCAAGCAAAGAGTAACGGAAGGTAAGGAAGGCAAGGGAAAGCAAGGAAAGGCAAGTGTAACGGAAGGAACGGCACGGCAAGGGGAAACAAGGCTAAGGCACGACAACGCACGTTAGGCAATGCACGGCAAGGCAAGGAAAGGGTAACGCATGGGAAAGCACGGTCAGGCGAGGCAAGGCTAAGGCACGACAACTCAAGGCTAGGCAATGCACGGAAGGCAAGCAAAGAGTAACGGAAGGTAAGGAAGGAAAGGGAAAGCAAAGAAAGGCAAGTGTAACGGAAGGAACCGCACGGCAAGGGGAAAGAAGGCTAAGGCACGTCAACGCACGGCTAGGCAATGCACGGCAAGGCAAGCAAAGTGTAACGCAAGGAAAGGCACGGTGAGGCTAAGCAAGGCTAATGCACGAAAACGCAAGGCTAGGCAATGCACGACAATGCAAGGAAAGCTTAAAGCAAAGGAAGGCACGGTCAGGCGAGATAAGGCTAAGGCACGACAACGCAAGGCTAGGCAATGCACGGAAGTCAAGCAAAGAGTAACGGAAGGTAAGGAAGGCAAGGGAAAGCAAGGAAAGGCAATGGTAACGGAAGGAACGGCACGGCAAGGGGAAACAAGGCTAAGGCACGACAACGCACGCTAGGCAATGCACGGCAAGGCAAGGAAAGGGTAACGCAGGGGAAGGCACGGTCAGGTGAGGCAAGGATAAGGCACGACAATGCAAGGCTAGGCAATGCACGGCAAGGCAAGGAAAGAGTAACGGAAGGAAAGGAAGGCAAGGCAAAGCCAGGCAAGGCAAGTGTAACAAAAGGCACGCAACGGCAAGGGGAAACAAGGCTAAGGCACGACAACAGACGGCTAGGAAATGCACGGCAAGGCAAGTAAAGGGTAACGCAAGGCAAGGCACGGTGAGGCTAGGCAAGGCTAATGCACGACAACGCAAGGCTAGGCAATGCACGACAATGCAAGTAAAGCTTAAAGCAAAGGAAGGCACGGTCAGTAGAGATAAGGCTAAGGCACGACAACGCAAGGCTAGGCAATGCACGGAAAGCAAGCAAAGAGTAACGGAACGCAAGGAAGGCAAGGGAAAGCAAGGGAAGGCAAGGGTAATGGAAGGAACGGCACGGCAAGGGGAAACAAGGCTAAGGCACGGCAACGTAAGGCTAGGCAATGCACGGCAAGGCAAGGAAAGGGTAACGCATGGGAAAGCACGTTCAGGCGAGGGAAGGCTAAGGCACGACAACACAAGGCTAGGCAATGCACGGAAGGCTAGCAAAGAGTAACGGAAGGTAAGGAAGGCAAGGGAAAGCAAAGAAAGGCAACTGTAACGGAAGGAACGGCACGGCAAGGGGAATCAAGGCTATGGCACGACAACGCACGGCTAGGCAATGCACGGCAAGGCAAGCAAAGGGTAACGCAAGGAAAGGCACGGTGAGGCTAGGCAAGGCTAATGCACGACAACGCAAGGCTAGGCAATGCACGACAATGCAAGGAAAGCTTAAAGCAAAGGAAGGCACGGTCAGGCGAGATAAGGCTAAGGCACGACAACGCAAGGCTAGGCAATTCAGGGAAGGCAAGCAAAGAGTAACGGAAGGTAAGCAAGGCAAGGAAAAGGAAGGAAAGGCCAGGGTAACGTACGGAACGGCACGGCAAGGGGACCCAAGTCTAAGGCACGACACCGAACGCTAGGCAATGAACGGCAAGGCAAGGAAAGGGTAACGCATTTGAAAGCACGGTCAGGCGAGGCAACGCTAAGGCACGACAACGCAAGGCTAGGCAATGCACGGCAAGGCAAGGAAAGAGTAACGGAAGGAAAGGAAGGCAAGGCAAAGCCAGGCAAGGCAAGTGTAACAAAAGGCACGCCACGGCAAGGGGAATCAAGGCTAAGGCACGACAACGCACGGCTAGGCAATGCACGGCAAGGCAAGGAAAGGGTAACGCAAGGCAAGGCACGGTGAGGCTAGGCAAGGCTAATGCACGACAACGCAAGGCTAGGCAATGCACGACAATAAAAGGAAAGCTTAAAGCAAAGGAAGGCACGGTCAGGCGAGATAAGGCTAAGGCACGACAACGCAAGGCTAGGCAATGCACGGAAGGCAAGCAAAGAGTAACGGAAGGCAAGGAAGGCAAGGGAAAGCAAGGAAAGGCAAGTGTAACGGAAGGAACGGCACGGCAAGGGGAAAAAAGGCTAAGGCACGACAACGCACGGCTAGGCAATGCACGGCAAGGCAAGGAAAGGGTAACGCAGGGGAAGGCACGGTCAGGTGAGGCAAGGATAAGGCACGACAATGCAAGGCTAGGCAATGCACGGCAAGGCAAGGAAAGAGTAACGGAAGGAAAGGAAGGCAAGACAAAGCCAGGCAAGGCAAGTTTAACAAAAGGCACGCAACGGCAAGGGGAAACAAGGCTAAGACACGAAAATAGACGGCTAGGAAATGCACGGCAAGGCAAGTTAAGGGTAACGCAAGGCAAGGCACGGTGAGGCTAGGCAAGGCTAATGCACGACAACGCAAGGCTAGGCAATGCACGACAATGCAAGTAAAGCTTAAAGCAAAGGAAGGCACGGTCAGAAGAGATAAGGCTAAGGCACGACAACGCAAGGCTAGGCAATGCACGGAAGGCAAGGAAAGAGTAACGGAAGGTAAGGAAGGCAAGGGAAAGCAAGGAAAGGCAATGGTAACGGAAGGAACGGCACGGCAAGGGGAAACAAGTCTAAGGCACGACAACGCACGCTAGGCAATGCACGGCAAGGCAAGGAAAGGGTAACGCATGGGAAAGCACGGTCAGGCGAGGCAAGCCTAAGGCATGACAATGCAAGGCTAGGCAATGCACGGAAGGCAAGCAAAGAGTAACGGAAGGTAAGGAAGGCAAGGGAAAGCAAAGAAAGGCAAGTGTAACGGAAGGAACGGCACGGCAAGGGGAAACAAGGCTAAGGCACGGCAACGCACGCTAGGCAATGCACGGCAAGGCAAGGAAAGGGTAACGCATGGGAAAGCACGGTCAGGCGAGGCAAGGCTAAGGAAAGCCAACGCAAGCCTAGGCAATGCACTGTAAGCAAGAAAGGATTAACGGAATGCAAGGAAGGAAAGGGAAAGCAAGGGAAGGCAAGGGTAACGGAAGGAACGGCACGGCAAGGGGTAACAAGGCTAAGGCCCGACAACACATGGCTAGGAAATGCACGGCAAGGCAAGGAAAGGGTAACGCAAGGCAAGGCACGGTCAGCTGAGGCAAGGATAAGGAACGAAAATGCAAGGCTGGGCAATGCACGGCAAGGCAAGGAAAGGGTAACGCATGGGAAAGCACGTTCAGGCGAGGCAAGGCTAAGGCACGACAACGCAAGGCTAGGCAATGCACGGAAGGCTAGCAAAGAGTAACGGAAGTTAAGGAAGGCAAGGGAAAGCAAAGAAAGGCAAGTGTAACGGAAGGAACGGCACGGCAAGTGGAAACAAGGCTAAGGAACGACAACGCACGGCTAGGCAATGCACGGCAAGGCAAGGAAAGGGTAACGCATGGGAAAGCACGTTCAGGCGAGGCAAGGCTAAGGCACGACAACGCAAGGCTAGGCAATGCACGGAAGGCTAGCAAAGAGTAACGGAAGTTAAGGAAGGCAAGGGAAAGCAAAGAAAGGCAAGTGTAACGGAAGGAACGGCACGGCAAGGGGAAACAAGGCTAAGGCACGACAACGCACGGCTAGGCAATGCACGGCAAGGCAAGCAAAGGGTAACGCAAGGAAAGGCACGGTGAGGCTAGGCAAGGCTAATGCACGAAAACGCAAGGCTAGGCGATGCACGACAATGCAAGGAAAGCTTAAAGCAAAGGAAGGCACGGTCAGGCGAGATAAGGCTAAGGCACGACAACGCAAGGCTAGGCAATGCACGGAAGGCAAGGAAAGAGTAACGGAAGGTAAGGAAGGCAAGGGAAAGCAAGGAAAGGCAAGTGTAACGGAAGGAACGGCACGGCAAGGGGAAACAAGGCTAAGGCACGACAACGCACGCTAGGCAATGCACGGCAAGGCAAGGAAAGGGTAACGCATGGGAAAGAACGTTCAGGGGAGGCAAGGCTAATGCACGAAAACGCAAGGCTAGGCGATGCACGACAATGCAAGGAAACTTAAAGCAAAGGAAGGCAAGGTCAGGCGAGATAAGGCTAAGGCACGACAAGGCAAGGCTAGGAAATTCAGGGAAGGCAAGCAAAGAGTAACGGAAGGTAAGCAAGGCAAGGAAAAGGAAGGAAAGGCCAGGGTAACGGAAGGAACGGCACGGCAAGGGGAAACAAGTCTAAGGCACGACACCGAACGCTAGGCAATGAACGGCAAGGCAAGGAAAGGGTAACGCATTTGAAAGCACGGTCAGGCGAGGCAACGCTAAGGCACGACAACGCAAGGCTAGGCAATGCACGGAAGGCAAGCAAAGAGTAACGGAAGGTAAGGAAGGCAAGGGAAAGGAAGGAAAGGCAAGTGTAACGGAAGGAACGGCACGGCAAGGGGAAACAAGGCTAAGGCACGACAACGCACGGCTAGGCAATGCACAACAAGGCAAGGAAAGGGTAACGCATGGGAAAGCACGGTCAGGCGATGCAAGCCTAAGGCATGACAACGCAAGGCTAGGCAATGCACGGAAAGCAAGCAAAGAGTAACGGAACGCAAGGAAGGCAAGGGAAAGCAAGGGAAGGCAAGGGTAACGGAAGGAACGGCACGGCAAGGGGTAACAAGGCTAAGGCACGGCAACGCAGGGCTAGGCAATGCACGGCAAGGCAAGGAAAGGGTAACGCAAGGCAAGGCACGGTGAGGCTAGGCAAGGCTAATGCACGACAACGCAAGGCTAGGCAATGCACGACAATGCAAGGAAAGCTTAAAGCAAAGGAAGGCACGGTCAGGCGAGATAAGGCTAAGGCACGACAACGCAAGGCTAGGCAATGCAGGGAAGGCAAGCAAAGAGTAACGGAACGTAAGGAAGGCAAGGAAAAGCAAGGAAGGGCAAGGGTAACGAAAGAAACGGCACGGGAAGCGGAAACAAGGCTAAGGAACGGCAACGCAGGCTGAGCAATGCACGGCAAGGCAAGGAAAGGGTAACGCATGGGAAAGCACGTTCAGGCGAGGCAAGGCTAAGGCACGACAACGCAAGGCTAGGCAATGCACGGAAGGCAAGCAAAGAGTAACGGAAGGTAAGGAAGGCAAGGGAAAGCAACGAAAGGCAAGTGTAACGGAAGGAACTGCACGGCAAGGGGAAACAAGGCTAAGGCACGACAACGCACGGCTAGGCAATGCACCGCAAAGCAAGCAAAGGGTAACGCAAGGGAAGGCACGGTGAGGCTAGGAAAGGCTAATGCACGAAAACGCAAGGCTAGGCAATGCACGACAATGCAAGGAAAGCTTAAAGCATAGGAAGGCAAGGTCAGGCGAGATAAGGCAAAGGCACGACAACGCAAGGCTAGGCAATTCAGGGAACGCAAGCAAAGAGTAACGGAAGGTAAGCAAGGCAAGGAAAAGGAAGGAAAGGCCAGGGTAACGGAAGGAACAGCACCCCAAGGGGAAACAAGTCTAAGGCACGACACCGAACGCTAGGCAATGAACGGCAAGGCAAGGAAAGGGTAACGCATTTGAAAGCACGGTCAGGCGAGGCAACGCTAAGGCACGACAACGCAAGGCTAGGCAATGCACGGCAAGGCAAGGAAAGGGTAACGCAGGGGAATGCACGGTAAGGTGAGGCAAGGATAAGGCACGACAATGCAAGGCTAGGCAATGCACGGCAAGGCAAGGAAAGAGTAACGGAAGGAAAGGAAGGTAAGGCAAAGCCAGGCAGGGCAAGTGTAACAAAAGGCACGCCACGGCAAGGGGAATCAAGGCTAAGGCACGAAAACGCACGGCTAGGCAATGCACGGCAAGGCAAGGAAAGGGTAACGCAAGGCAAGGCATGGTGAGGCTAGGCAAGGCTAATGTACGACAACGCAAGGCTAGGCAATGCACGACAATGCAAGGAAAGCTTAAAGCAAAGGAAGGCACGGTCAGGCGAGATAAGGCTAAGGCACGACAACGCAAGGCTAGGCAATGCACGGAAGGAAAGCAAAGAGTAACGGAAGGTAAGGAAGGCAAGGGAAAGCAAGGAAAGGCAAGTGTAACGGAAGGAACGGCACGGCAAGGGGAAACAAGGCTAAGGCACGACAACGCACGCTAGGCAATGCACGGCAAGGCAAGGAAATGGTAACGCATGGGAAAGCACGGTCAGGCGAGGCAAGCCTAAGGCATGACAACGCAAGGCTAGGCAATGCACGGAAAGCAAGCAAAGAGTAACGGAACGCAAGGAAGGCAAGGGAAAGCAAGGAAAGGCAAGGGTAACGGAAGGAACGGCACGGCAAGGGGTAACAAGGCTAAGGCACGACAACGCAGGGCTAGGCAATGCACGGCAAGGCAAGGAAAGAGTAACGCAAGGAAAGGAAGGCAAGGCAAGGCCAGGCAAGGCAAGTGTAACAAAAGGCACGCAACGGCAAGGGGAAACAAGGCTAAGGAAAGCCAACGCAAGGCTAGGCAATGCACGGAAAGCAAGCAAGGAGTAACGGAATGCAAGGAAGGGAAGGGAAAGCAAGGGAAGGCAAGGGCAACGTAAGGAACGGCACGGCAAGGGTTAACAAGGCTAAGGCACGACAACACACGGCTAGGAAATGCACGGCAAGGCAAGGAAAGGGTAACGCAAGGCAAGGCACGCTGAGGCTAGGCAAGGTTAATGCACGACAACGCAAGGCTAGGCAATGCACGACAATGCAAGGAAAGCTTAAAGCAAAGGAAGGCACGGTCAGGCGAGATAAGGCTAAGGCACGACAACGCAAGGCTAGGCAATGCACGGAAGGCTAGCAAAGAGTAACGGAAGGTAAGGAAGGCAAGGGAAAGCAAAGAAAGGCAAGTGTAACGGAAGGAACGGCACGGCAAGGGGAAACAAGGCTAAGGCACGACAACGCACGTTAGGCAATGCACGGCAAGGCAAGGAAAGGGTAACGCATGGGAAAGCACGGTCAGGCGAGGCAAGGCTAAGGCACGACAACTCAAGGCTAGGCAATGCACGGAAGGCAATCAAAGAGTAACGGAAGGTAAGGAAGGAAAGGGAAAGCAAAGAAAGGCAAGTGTAACGGAAGGAACCGCAAGGCAAGGGGAAACAAGGCTAAGGCACGTCAACGCACGGCTAGGCAATGCACGGCAAGGCAAGCAAAGTGTAACGCAAGGAAAGGTACGGTGAGGCTAGGCAAGGCTAATGCACGAAAACGCAAGGCTAGGCAATGCACGACAATGCAAGGAAAGCTTAAAGCAAAGGAAGGCACGGTCAGGCGAGATAAGGCTAAGGCACGACAACGCAAGGCTAGGCAATGCACGGAAGTCAAGCAAAGAGTAACGGAAGGTAAGGAAGGCAAGGGAAAGCAAGGAAAGGCAATGGTAACGGAAGGAACGGCACGGCAAGGGGAAACAAGGCTAAGGCACGACAACGCACGCTAGGCAATGCACGGCAAGGCAAGGAAAGGGTAACGCAGGGGAAGGCACGGTCAGGTGAGGCAAGGATAAGGCACGACAATGCAAGGCTAGGCAATGCACGGCAAGGCAAGGAAAGAGTAACGGAAGGAAAGGAAGGCAAGGCAAAGCCAGGCAAGGCAAGTGTAACAAAAGGCACGCAACGGCAAGGGGAAACAAGGCTAAGGCACGACAACAGACGGCTAGGAAATGCACGGCAAGGCAAGTAAAGGGTAACGCAAGGCAAGGCACGGTGAGGCTAGGCAAGGCTAATGCACGACAACGCAAGGCTAGGCAATGCACGACAATGCAAGTAAAGCTTAAAGCAAAGGAAGGCACGGCCAGAAGAGATAAGGCTAAGGCACGACAACGCAAGGCTAGGCAATGCAAGGAAGGCAAGGAAAGAGTAACGGAAGGTAAGGAAGGCAAAGGAAAGCAAGGAAAGGCAATGGTAACGGAAGGAACGGCACGGCAAGGGGAAACAAGTCTAAGGCACGACAACGCACGCTAGGCAATGCACGGCAAGGGAAGGAAAGGGTAACGCGTGGGAAAGAACGGTCAGGGGAGGCAACGCTAACGCACGACAACGCAAGGCTTGGCAATGCACGGAAGGCAAGCAAAGAGTAACGGAAGGTAAGGAAGGCAAGGGAAAGCAAGGAAAGGCAATGGTAAAGGAAGGAACGGCACGGCAAGGGGAAACAAGGCTAAGGCACGACAACGCAAGCTAGGCAATGCACGGCAAGGCAAGGAAAGGGTAACGCATGGGAAAGCACGGTCAGGCGAGGCAAGGCTAAGGCATGACAACGCAAGGCTAGGCAATGCACGGAAAGCAAGCAAAGAGTAACGGAACGCAAGGAAGGCAAGGGAAAGCAAGGGAAGGCAAGGGTAATGGAAGGAACGGCACGGCAAGGGGAAACAAGGCTAAGGCACGGCAACGTAGGTTAGGCAATGCACGGCAAGTCAAGGAAAGGGTAACGCATGGGAAAGCACGTTCAGGCGAGGGAAGGCTAAGGCACGACAACGCAAGGCTAGGCAATGCACGGAAGGCTAGCAAAGAGTAACGGAAGGTAAGGAAGGCAAGGGAAAGCAAAGAAAGGCAAGTGTAACGGAAGGAACGGCACGGCAAGGGGAAACAAGGCTAAGGCACGACAACGCACGGCTAGGCAATGCACGGCAAGGCAAGCAAAGGGTAACGCAAGGAAAGGCACGGTGAGGCAAGGCAAGGCTAATGCACGAAAACGCAAGGCTAGGCGATGCACGACAATGCAAGGAAACTTAAAGCAAAGGAAGGCAAGGTCAGGCGAGATAAGGCTAAGGCACGACAAGGCAAGGCTAGGAAATTCAGGGAAGGCAAGCAAAGAGTAACGGAAGGTAAGCAAGGCAAGGAAAAGGAAGGAAAGGCCAGGGTAACGGAAGGAACGGCACGGCAAGGGGAAACAAGTCTAAGGCACGACACCGAACGCTAGGCAATGAACGGCAAGGCAAGGAAAGGGTAACGCATTTGAAAGCACGGTCAGGCGAGGCAACGCTAAGGCACGACAACGCAAGGCTAGGCAATGCACGGAAGGCAAGCAAAGAGTAACGGAAGGTAAGGAAGGCAAGGGAAAGGAAGGAAAGGCAAGTGTAAAGGAAGGAACGGCACGGCAAGTGGAAACAAGGCTAAGGCACGACAACGCACGCTAGGCAATGCACGGCAAGGCAAGGAAAGGGTAACGGATGGGAAAGCACGGTCAGGAGAGGCAAGGCTAAGGCATGACAACGCAAGGCTAGGCAATGCACGGAAAGCAAGCAAAGAGTAACGGAACGCAAGGAAGGCAAGGGAAAGCAAGGGAAGGCAAGGGTAATGGAAGGAACGGCACGGCAAGGGGAAACAAGGCTAAGGCACGGCAACGTAGGTTAGGCAATGCACGGCAAGGCAAGGAAAGGGTAACGCATGGGAAAGCACGTTCAGGCGAGGGAAGGCTAAGGCACGACAACGCAAGGCTAGGCAATGCACGGAAGGCTAGCAAAGAGTAACGGAAGGTAAGGAAGGCAAGGGAAAGCAAAGAAAGGCAAGTGTAACGGAAGGAACGGCACGGCAAGGGGAAACAAGGCTAAGGCACGACAACGCACGGCTAGGCAATGCACGGCAAGGCAAGCAAAGGGTAACGCAAGGAAAGGCACGGTGAGGCAAGGCAAGGCTAATGCACGAAAACGCAAGGCTAGGCGATGCACGACAATGCAAGGAAACTTAAAGCAAAGGAAGGCAAGGTCAGGCGAGATAAGGCTAAGGCACGACAAGGCAAGGCTAGGAAATTCAGGGAAGGCAAGCAAAGAGTAACGGAAGGTAAGCAAGGCAAGGAAAAGGAAGGAAAGGCCAGGGTAACGGAAGGAACGGCACGGCAAGGGGAAACAAGTCTAAGGCACGACACCGAACGCTAGGCAATGAACGGCAAGGCAAGGAAAGGGTAACGCATTTGAAAGCACGGTCAGGCGAGGCAACGCTAAGGCACGACAACGCAAGGCTAGGCAATGCACGGAAGGCAAGCAAAGAGTAACGGAAGGTAAGGAAGGCAAGGGAAAGGAAGGAAAGGCAAGTGTAACGGAAGGAACGGCACGGCAAGTGGAAACAAGGCTAAGGCACGACAACGCACGCTAGGCAATGCACGGCAAGGCAAGGAAAGGGTAACGCATGGGAAAGCACGGTCAGGAGAGGCAAGGCTAAGGCATGACAACGCAAGGCTAGGCAATGCACGGAAAGCAAGCAAAGAGTAACGGAACGCAAGGAAGGCAAGGGAAAGCAAGGGAAGGCAAGGGTAATGGAAGGAACGGCACGGCAAGGGGAAACAAGGCTAAGGCACGGCAACGTAGGCTAGGCAATGCACGGCAAGGCAAGGAAAGGGTAACGCATGGGAAAGCACGTTCAGGCGAGGCAAGGCTAAGGCACGACAACGCAAGGCTAGGCAATGCACGGAAGGCCAGCAAACAGTAACGGAAGGTAAGGAAGGCAAGGGAAAGCAAAGAAAGGCAAGTGTAACGGAAGGAACGGCACGGCAATGGGAAACAAGGCTAAGGCACGACAACGCACGGCTAGGCAATGCACGGCAAGGCAAGCAAAGGGTAACGCAAGGAAAGGCACGGTGAGGCTAGGCAAGGCGAATATACGAAAACGCAAGGCTAGGCGATGCACGACAATGCAAGGAAACTTAAAGCAAAGGAAGGCAAGGTCAGGCGAGATAAGGCTAAGGCACGACAAGGCAAGGCTAGGAAATTCAGGGAAGGCAAGCAAAGAGTAACGGAAGGTAAGCAAGGCAAGGAAAAGGAAGGAAAGGCCAGGGTAACGGAAGGAACCGCACGGCAGGGGAAACAAGTCTAAGGCACGACACCGAACGCTAGGCAATGAACGGCAAGGCAAGGAAAGGGTAACGCATTTGAAAGCACGGTCAGGCGAGGCAACGCTAAGGCACGACAACGCAAGGCTAGGCAATGCACGGAAGGCAAGCAAAGAGTAACGGAAGGTAAGGAAGGCAAGGGAAAGGAAGGAAAGGCAAGTGTAACGGAAGGAACGGCACGGCAAGGGGAAACAAGGCTAAGGCACGACAACACACGGCTAGGCAATGCACGGCAAGGCAAGGAAAGGGTAACGCATGGGAAGGCACGGTCAGGTGAGGCAAGGATAAGGCACGACAATGCAAGGCTAGGCAATGCACGGCAAGGCAAGGAAAGAGTAACGGAAGGAAAGGAAGGCAAGGCAAAGCCAGGCAAGGCAAGTGTAACAAAAGGCACGCAACGGCAAGGGGAAACAAGGCTAAGGCACGACAACAGACGGCTAGGAAATGCACGGCAAGGCAAGTAAAGGGTAACGCAAGGCAAGGCACGGTGAGGCTAGGCAAGGCTAATGCACGACAACGCAAGGCTAGGCAATGCACGACAATGCAAGTAAAGCTTAAAGCAAAGGAAGGCACGGCCAGAAGAGATAAGGCTAAGGCACGACAACGCAAGGCTAGGCAATGCAGGGAAGGCAAGGAAAGAGTAACGGAAGGTAAGGAAGGCAAAGGAAAGCAAGGAAAGGCAATGGTAACGGAAGGAACGGCACGGCAAGGGGAAACAAGTCTAAGGCACGACAACGCACGCTAGGCAATGCACGGCAAGGGAAGGAAAGGGTAACGCATGTGAAAGAACGGACAGTGGAGGCAACGCTAAGGCACGACAACGCAAGGCTTGGCAATGCACGGAAGGCAAGCAAAGAGTAACCGAAGGTAAGGAAGGCAAGGGAAAGCAAGGGAAGGCAAGGGTAATGGAAGGAACGGCACGGCAAGGGGAAAAAAGGCTAAGGCACGGCAACGTAGGCTAGGCAATGCACGGCAAGGCAAGGAAAGGGTAACGCATGGGAAAGCACGTTCAGGCGAGGGAAGGCTAAGGCACGACAACGCAAGGCTAGGCAATGCACGGAAGGCTAGCAAAGAGTAACGGAAGGTAAGGAAGGCAAGGGAAAGCAAAGAAAGGCAACTGTAACGGAAGGAACGGCACGGCAAGGGGAATCAAGGCTATGGCACGACAACGCACGGCTAGGCAATGCACGGCAAGGCAAGCAAAGGGTAACGCAAGGAAAGGCACGGTGAGGCTAGGCAAGGCTAATGCACGACAACGCAAGGCTGGGCAATGCACGACAATGCAAGGAAAGCTTAAAGCAAAGGAAGGCACGGTCAGGCGAGATAAGGCTAAGGCACGACAACGCAAGGCTAGGCAATTCAGGGAAGGCAAGCAAAGAGTAACGGAAGGTAAGCAAGGCAAGGAAAAGGAAGGAAAGGCCAGGGTAACGTACGGAACGGCACGGCAAGGGGACACAAGTCTAAGGCACGACACCGAACGCTAGGCAATGAACAGCAAGGCAAGGAAAGGGTAACGCATTTGAAAGCACGGTCAGGCGAGGCAACGCTAAGGCACGACAACGCAAGGCTAGGCAATGCACGGCAAGGCAAGGAAAGGGTAACGCAGGGGAATGCACGGTAAGGTGAGGCAAGGAAAAGGCACGACAATGCAAGGCTAGGCAATGCACGGCAAGGCAAGGAAAGAGTAACGGAAGGAAAGGAAGGCAAGGCAAAGCCAGGCAAGGCAAGTGTAACAAAAGGCACGCCACGGCAAGGGGAATCAAGGCTAAGGCATGACAACGCACGGCTAGGCAATGCACGGCAAGGCAAGGAAAGGGTAACGCAAGGCAAGGCACGGTGAGGCTAGGCAAGGCTAATGCACGACAACGCAAGGCTAGGCAATGCACGACAATAAAAGGAAAGCTTAAAGCAAAGGAAGGCACGGTCAGGCGAGATAAGGCTAAGGCACGACAACGCAAGGCTAGGCAATGCACGGAAGGCAAGCAAAGAGTAACGGAAGGTAAGGAAGGCAAGGGAAAGCAAGGAAAGGCAAGTGTAACGGAAGGAACGGCACGGCAAGGGGAAACAAGGCTAAGGCACGACAACGCACGCTAGGAAATGCACGGCAAGGCAAGGAAATGGTAACGCATGGGAAAGCACGGTCAGGCGAGGCAAGCCTAAGGCATGACAACGCAAGGCTAGGCAATGCACGGAAAGCAAGCAAAGAGTAACGGAACACAAGGAAGGCAAGGGAAAGCAAGGAAAGGCAAGGGTAACGGAAGGAACGGCACGGCAAGGGGGAACAAGTCTAAGGCACGACACCGAACGCTAGGCAATGAACGGCAAGGCAAGGAAAGGGTAACGCATGGGAAAGCACGGTCAGGCGAGGCAAGGCTAAGGCACGACTACGCAAGGCTAGGCAATGAACGGAAGGCAAGCAAAGAGTAACGGAAGGTAAGGAAGGCAAGGGAAAGCAAGGAAAGGCAACTGTAACGGAAGGAACGGCACGGCAAGGGGAAACAAGGCTAAGGCACGACAACGCAAGCTAAGCAATGCACGGCAAGGCAAGGAAAGGGTAACGCATGGGAAAGCACGGTCAGGCGAGGCAAGGCTAAGGCATGACAACGCAAGGCTAGGCAATGCACGGAAAGCAAGCAAATAGTGACGGAACGCAAGGAAGGCAAGGGAAAGCAAGGGAAGGCAAGGGTAACGGAAGGAACGGCAGGGCAAGGGGTAACAAGGCTAAGGCACGACAACGCAGGGCTAGGCAATGCACGGCAAGGCAAGGAAAGGGTAACGCAGGGGAAGGCACGGTCAGGTGAGGCAAGGATAAGGCACGACAATGCAAGGCTAGGCAATGCACGGCAAGGCAAGGAAAGAGTAACGGAAGGAAAGGAAGGCAAGGCAAAGCCAGGCAAGGCAAGTGTAACAAAAGGCACGCAACGGCAAGGGGAAACAAGGCTAAGACACGAAAATAGACGGCTAGGAAATGCACGGCAAGGCAAGTTAAGGGTAACGCAAGGCAAGGCACGGTGAGGCTAGGCAAGGATAATGCACGACAACGCAAGGCTAGGCAATGCACGACAATGCAAGTAAAGCTTAAAGCAAAGGAAGGCACGGTCAGAAGAGATAAGGCTAAGGCACGACAACGCAAGGCTAGGCAATGCAGGGAAGGCAAGGAAAGAGTAACGGAAGGTAAGGAAGGCAAAGGAAAGCAAGGAAAGGCAATGGTAACGGAAGGAACGGCACGGCAAGGGGAAACAAGTGTAAGGCACGACAACGCACGCTAGGCAATGCACGGCAAGGAAAGGAAAGGGTAACGCATGGGAAAGAACGGTCAGGCGAGGCAAGCCTAAGGCACGACAACGCAAGGCTTCGCAATGCACGGAAGGCAAGCAAAGAGTAACGGAAGGTAAGGAAGGCAAGGGAAAGCAAAGAAAGGCAAGTGTAACGGAAGGAACGGCACGGCAAGGGGAAACAAGGCTAAGGCACGGCAACGCACGCTAGGCAATGCACGGCAAGGCAAGGAAAGGGTAACGCATGGGAAAGCACGGTCAGGCGAGGCAAGGCTAAGGAAAGCCAACGCAAGCCTAGGCAATGCACTGTAAGCAAGCAAGGATTAACGGAATGCAAGGAAGGAAAGGGAAAGCAAGGGAAGGCAAGGGTAACGGAAGGAACGGCACGGCAAGGGGTAACAAGGCTAAGGCACGACAACACACGGCTAGGAAATGCACGGCAAGGCAAGGAAAGGGTAACGCAAGGCAAGGCACGGTCAGCTGAGGCAAGGATAAGGAACGAAAATGCAAGGCTGGGCAATGCACGGCAAGGCAAGGAAAGGGTAACGCATGGGAAAGCACGTTCAGGCGAGGCAAGGCTAAGGCACGACAACGCAAGGCTAGGCAATGCACGGAAGGCTAGCAAAGAGTAACGGAAGTTAAGGAAGGCAAGGGAAAGCAAAGAAAGGCAAGTGTAACGGAAGGAACGGCACGGCAAGTGGAAACAAGGCTAAGGAACGACAACGCACGGCTAGGCAATGCACGGCAAGGCAAGGAAAGGGTAACGCATGGGAAAGCACGTTCAGGCGAGGCAAGGCTAAGGCACGACAACGCAAGGCTAGGCAATGCACGGAAGGCTAGCAAAGAGTAACGGAAGTTAAGGAAGGCAAGGGAAAGCAAAGAAAGGCAAGTGTAACGGAAGGAACGGCACGCCAAGGGGAAACAAGGCTAAGGCACGACAACGCACGGCTAGGCAATGCACGGCAAGGCAAGCAAAGGGTAACGCAAGGAAAGGCACGGTGAGGCTAGGCAAGGCTAATGCACGAAAACGCAAGGCTAGGCGATGCACGACAATGCAAGGAAAGCTTAAAGCAAAGGAAGGCACGGTCAGGCGAGATAAGGCTAAGGCACGACAACGCAAGGCTAGGCAATGCACGGAAGGCAAGGAAAGAGTAACGGAAGGTAAGGAAGGCAAGGGAAAGCAAGGAAAGGCAAGTGTAACGGAAGGAACGACAACGCAAGGGGAAACAAGTCTAAGGCACGACAACGCACGCTAGGCAATGCACGGCAAGGGAAGGAAAGGGTAACGCATGGGAAAGAACGTTCAGGGGAGGCAAGGCTAATGCACGAAAACGCAAGGCTAGGCGATGCACGACAATGCAAGGAAACTTAAAGCAAAGGAAGGCAAGGTCAGGCGAGATAAGGCTAAGGCACGACAAGGCAAGGCTTGGAAATTCAGGGAAGGCAAGCAAAGAGTAACGGAAGGTAAGCAAGGCAAGGAAAAGGAAGGAAAGGCCAGGGTAACGGAAGGAACGGCACGGCAAGGGGAAACAAGTCTAAGGCACGACACCGAACGCTAGGCAATGAACGGCAAGGCAAGGAAAGGGTAACGCATTTGAAAGCACGGTCAGGCGAGGCAACGCTAAGGCACGACAACGCAAGGCTAGGCAATGCACGGAAGGCAAGCAAAGAGTAACGGAAGGTAAGGAAGGCAAGGGAAAGGAAGGAAAGGCAAGTGTAACGGAAGGAACGGCACGGCAAGGGGAAACAAGGCTAAGGCACGACAACGCACGGCTAGGCAATGCACAACAAGGCAAGGAAAGGGTAACGCATGGGAAAGCACGGTCAGGCGATGCAAGGCTAAGGCATGACAACGCAAGGCTAGGCAATGCACGGAAAGCAAGCAAAGAGTAACGGAACGCAAGGAAGGCAAGGGAAAGCAAGGGAAGGCAAGGGTAACGGAAGGAACGGCACGGCAAGGGGTAACAAGGCTAAGGCACGGCAACGCAGGGCTAGGCAATGCACGGCAAGGCAAGGAAAGGGTAACGCAAGGCAAGGCACGGTGAGGCTAGGCAAGGCTAATGCACGACAACGCAAGGCTAGGCAATGCACGACAATGCAAGGAAAGCTTAAAGCAAAGGAAGGCACGGTCAGGCGAGATAAGGCTAACGCACGACAACGCAAGGCTAGGCAATGCAGGGAAGGCAAGCAAAGAGTAACGTAACGTAAGGAAGGCAAGGAAAAGCAAGGAAGGGCAAGGGTAACGAAAGGAACGGCACGGGAAGCGGAAACAAGGCTAAGGAACGGCAACGCAGGCTGAGCAATGCACGGCAAGGCAAGGAAAGGGTAACGCATGGGAAAGCACGTTCAGGCGAGGCAAGGCTAAGGCACGACAACGCAAGGCTAGGCAATGCACGGAAGGCAAGCAAAGAGTAACGGAAGGTAAGGAAGGCAAGGGAAAGCAACGAAAGGCAAGTGTAACGGAAGGAACTGCACGGCAAGGGGAAACAAGGCTAAGGCACGACAACGCACGGCTAGGCAATGCACCGCAAGGCAAGCAAAGGGTAACGCAAGGGAAGGCACGGTGAGGCTAGGAAAGGCTAATGCACGAAAACGCAAGGCTAGGCAATGCACGACAATGCAAGGAAAGCTTAAAGCAAAGGAAGGCAAGGTCAGGCGAGATAAGGCAAAGGCACGACAACGCAAGGCTAGGCAATTCAGGGAAGGCAATCAAAGAGTAACGGAAGGTAAGCAAGGCAAGGAAAAGGAAGGAAAGGCCAGGGTAACGGAAGGAACAGCACCCCAAGGGGAAACAAGTCTAAGGCACGACACCGAACGCTAGGCAATGAACGGCAAGGCAAGGAAAGGGTAACGCATTTGAAAGCACGGTCAGGCGAGGCAACGCTAAGGCACGACAACGCAAGGCTAGGCAATGCACGGCAAGGCAAGGAAAGGGTAACGCAGGGGAATGCACATTAAGGTGAGGCAAGGATAAGGCACGACAATGCAAGGCTAGGCAATGCACGGCAAGGCAAGGAAAGAGTAACGGAAGGAAAGGAAGGTAAGGCAAAGCCAGGCAAGGCAAGTGTAACAAAAGGCACGCCACGGCAAGGGGAATCAAGGCTAAGGCACGACAACGCACGGCTAGGCAATGCACGGCAAGGCAAGTAAAGGGTAACGCAAGGCAAGGCACGGTGAGGCTAGGCAAGGCTAATGCACGACAACGCAAGGCTAGGCAATGCACGACAATGCAAGGAAAGCTTAAAGCAAAGGAAGGCACGGTCAGGCGAGATAAGGCTAAGGCACGACAACGCAAGGCTAGGCAATGCACGGAAGGAAAGCAAAGAGTAACGGAAGGTAAGGCAGGCAAGGGAAAGCAAGGAAAGGCAAGTGTAACGGAAGGAACGGCACGGCAAGGGGAAACAAGGCTAAGGCACGACAACGCACGCTAGGCAATGCACGGCAAGGCAAGGAAATGGTAACGCATGGGAAAGCACGGTCAGGCGAGGCAAGCCTAAGGCATGACAACGCAAGGCTAGGCAATGCACGGAAAGCAAGCAAAGAGTAACGGAACGCAAGGAAGGCAAGGGAAAGCAAGGAAAGGCAAGGGTAACGGAAGGAACGGCACGGCAAGGGGTAACAAGGCTAAGGCACGACAACGCAGGGCTAGGCAATGCACGGCAAGGCAAGGAAAGAGTAACGCAAGGAAAGGAAGGCAAGGCAAGGCCAGGCAAGGCAAGTGTAACAAAAGGCACGCAACGGCAAGGGGAAACAAGGCTAAGGAAAGCCAACGCAAGGCCAGGCAATGCACGGAAAGCAAGCAAGGAGTAACGGAATGCAAGGAAGGGAAGGGAAAGCAAGGGAAGGCAAGGGTAACGTAAGGAACGGCACGGCAAGGGTTAACAAGGCTAAGGCACGACAACACACGGCTAGGAAATGCACGGCAAGGCAAGGAAAGGGTAACGCAAGGCAAGGCACGCTGAGGCTAGGCAAGGTTAATGCACGACAACGCAAGGCTAGGCAATGCACGACAATGCAAGGAAAGCTTAAAGCAAAGGAAGGCACGGTCAGGCGAGATAAGGCTAAGGCACGACAACGCAAGGCTAGGCAATGCACGGAAGGCAAGCAAAGAGTAACGGAAGGTAAGGAAGGCAAGGGAAAGCAAGGAAAGGCAAGTGTAACGGAAGGAACGGCACGGCAAGGGGAAACAAGGCTAAGGCACGACAACGCACGTTAGGCAATGCACGGCAAGGCAAGGAAAGGGTAACGCATGGGAAAGCACGGTCAGGCGAGGCAAGGCTAAGGCACGACAACTCAAGGCTAGGCAATGCACGGAAGGCAAGCAAAGAGTAACGGAAGGTAAGGAAGGAAAGGGAAAGCAAAGAAAGGCAAGTGTAACGGAAGGAACCGCACGGCAAGGGGAAAGAAGGCTAAGGCACGTCAACGCACGGCTAGGCAATGCACGGCAAGGCAAGCAAAGTGTAACGCAAGGAAAGGCACGGTGAGGCTAAGCAAGGCTAATGCACGAAAACGCAAGGCTAGGCAATGCACGACAATGCAAGGAAAGCTTAAAGCAAAGGAAGGCACGGTCAGGCGAGATAAGGCTAAGGCACGACAACGCAAGGCTAGGCAATGCACGGAAGTCAAGCAAAGAGTAACGGAAGGTAAGGAAGGCAAGGGAAAGCAAGGAAAGGCAATGGTAACGGAAGGAACGGCACGGCAAGGGGAAACAAGGCTAAGGCACGACAACGCACGCTAGGCAATGCACGGCAAGGCAAGGAAAGGGTAACGCAGGGGAAGGCACGGTCAGGTGAGGCAAGGATAAGGCACGACAATGCAAGGCTAGGCAATGCACGGCAAGGCAAGGAAAGAGTAACGGAAGGAAAGGAAGGCAAGGCAAAGCCAGGCAAGGCAAGTGTAACAAAAGGCACGCAACGGCAAGGGGAAACAAGGCTAAGGAACGACAACAGACGGCTAGGAAATGCACGGCAAGGCAAGTAAAGGGTAACGCAAGGCAAGGCACGGTGAGGCTAGGCAAGGCTAATGCACGACAACGCAAGGCTAGGCAATGCACGACAATGCAAGTAAAGCTTAAAGCAAAGGAAGGCACGGTTAGAAGAGATAAGGCTAAGGCACGACAACGCAAGGCTAGGCAATGCAGGGAAGGCAAGAAAAGAGTAACGGAAGGTAAGGAAGGCAAAGGAAAGCAAGGAAAGGCAATGGTAACGGAAGGAACGGCACGGCAAGGGGAAACAAGTCTAAGGCACGACAACGCACGCTAGGCAATGCACGCCAAGGGAAGGAAAGGGTAACGCATGGGAAAGAACGGTCAGGGGAGGCAACGCTAACGCACGACAACGCAAGGCTTGGCAATGCACGGAAGGCAAGCAAAGAGTAACGGAAGGTAAGGAAGGCAAGGGAAAGCAAGGAAAGTCAATGGTAAAGGAAGGAACGGCACGGCAAGGGGAAACAAGGCTAAGGCACGACAACGCAAGCTAGGCAATGCACGGCAAGGCAAGGAAAGGGTAACGCATGGGAAAGCACGGTCAGGCGAGGCAAGGCTAAGGCATGACAACGCAAGGCTAGGCAATGCACGGAAAGCAAGCAAAGAGTAACGGAACGCAAGGAAGGCAAGGGAAAGCAAGGGAAGGCAAGGGTAATGGAAGGAACGGCACGGCAAGGGGAAACAAGGCTAAGGCACGGCAACGTAGTTTAGGCAATGCACGGCAAGGCAAGGAAAGGGTAACGCATGGGAAAGCACCTTCAGGCGAGGGAAGGCTAAGGCACGACAACGCAAGGCTAGGCAATGCACGGAAGGCTAGCAAAGAGTAACGGAAGGTAAGGAAGGCAAGGGAAAGCAAAGAAAGGCAAGTGTAACGGAAGGAACGGCACGGCAAGGGGAAACAAGGCTAAGGCACGACAACGCACGGCTAGGCAATGCACGGCAAGGCAAGCAAAGGGTAACGCAAGGAAAGGCACGGTGAGGCAAGGCAAGGCTAATGCACGAAAACGCAAGGCTAGGCGATGCACGACAATGCAAGGAAACTTAAAGCAAAGGAAGGCAAGGTCAGGCGAGATAAGGCTAAGGCACGACAAGGCAAGGCTAGGAAATTCAGGGAAGGCAAGCAAAGAGTAACGGAAGGTAAGCAAGGCAAGGAAAAGGAAGGAAAGGCCAGGGTAACGGAAGGAACGGCACGGCAAGGGGAAACAAGTCTAAGGCACGACACCGAACGCTAGGCAATGAACGGCAAGGCAAGGAAAGGGTAACGCATTTGAAAGCACGGTCAGGCGAGGCAACGCTAAGGCACGACAACGCAAGGCTAGGCAATGCACGGAAGGCAAGCAAAGAGTAACGGAAGGTAAGGAAGGCAAGGGAAAGGAAGGAAAGGCAAGTGTAACGGAAGGAACTGCACGGCAAGTGGAAACAAGGCTAAGGCACGACAACGCACGCAAGGCAATGCACGGCAAGGCAAGGAAAGGGTAACGCATGGGAAAGCACGGTCAGGAGAGGCAAGGCTAAGGCATGACAACGCAAGGCTAGGCAATGCACGGAAAGCAAGCAAAGAGTAACGGAACGCAAGGAAGGCAAGGGAAAGCAAGGGAAGGCAAGGGTAATGGAAGGAACGGCACGGCAAGGGGAAACAAGGCTAAGGCACGGCAACGTAGGCTAGGCAATGCACGGCAAGGCAAGGAAAGGGTAACGCATGGGAAAGCACGTTCAGGCGAGGCAAGGCTAAGGCACGACAACGCAAGGCTAGGCAATGCACGGAAGGCCAGCAAACAGTAACGGAAGGTAAGGAAGGCAAGGGAAAGCAAAGAAAGGCAAGTGTAACGGAAGGAACGGCACGGCAATGGGAAACAAGGCTAAGGCACGACAACGCACGGCTAGGCAATGCACGGCAAGGCAAGCAAAGGGTAACGCAAGGAAAGGCACGGTGAGGCTAGGCAAGGCGAATATACGAAAACGCAAGGCTAGGCGATGCACGACAATGCAAGGAAACTTAAAGCAAAGGAAGGCAAGGTCAGGCGAGATAAGGCTAAGGCACGACAAGGCAAGGCTAGGAAATTCAGGGAAGGCAAGCAAAGAGTAACGGAAGGTAAGCAAGGCAAGGAAAAGGAAGGAAAGGCCAGGGTAACGGAAGGAACCGCACGGCAGGGGAAACAAGTCTAAGGCACGACACCGAACGCTAGGCAATGAACGGCAAGGCAAGGAAAGGGTAACGCATTTGAAAGCACGGTCAGGCGAGGCAACGCTAAGGCACGACAACGCAAGGCTAGGCAATGCACGGAAGGCAAGCAAAGAGTAACGGAAGGTAAGGAAGGCAAGGGAAAGGAAGGAAAGGCAAGTGTAACGGAAGGAACGGCACGGCAAGGGGAAAGAAGGCTAAGGCACGACAACGCACGGCTAGGCAATGCACAACAAGGCAAGGAAAGGGTAACGCATGGGAAAGCACGGTCAGGTGAGGCAAGGATAAGGCACGACAATGCAAGGCTAGGCAATGCACGGCAAGGCAAGGAAAGAGTAACGGAAGGAAAGGAAGGCAAGGCAAAGCCAGGCAAGGCAAGTGTAACAAAAGGCACGAAACGGCAAGGGGAAACAAGGCTAAGGCACGACAACAGACGGCTAGGAAATGCACGGCAAGGCAAGTAAAGGGTAAAGCAAGGCAAGGCACGGTGAGGCTAGGCAAGGCTAATGCACGACAACGCAAGGCTAGGCAATGCACGACAATGCAAGTAAAGCTTAAAGCAAAGGAAGGCACGGCCAGAAGAGATAAGGCTAAGGCACGACAACGCAAGGCTAGGCAATGCAGGGAAGGCAAGGAAAGAGTAACGGAAGGTAAGGAAGGCAAAGGAAAGCAAGGAAAGGCAATGGTAACGGAAGGAACGGCACGGCAAGGGGAAACAAGTCTAAGGCACGACAACGCACGCTAGGCAATGCACGGCAAGGGAAGGAAAGGGTAACGCATGTGAAAGAACGGACAGTGGAGGCAACGCTAAGGCACGACAACGCAAGGCTTGGCAATGCACGGAAGGCAAGCAAAGAGTAACCGAAGGTAAGGAAGGCAAGGGAAAGCAAGGAAAGGCAATGGTAACGGAAGGAACGGCACGGCAAGGGGAAACAAGGCTAAGGCACGACAACGCACGCTAGGCAATGCACGGCAAGGCAAGGAAAGGGTAACGCATGGGAAAGCACGGTCAGGCGAGGCAAGGCTAAGGCATGACAACGCAAGGCTAGGCAATGCACGGAAAGCAAGCAAAGAGTAACGGAACGCAAGGAAGGCAAGGGAAAGCAAGGGAAGGCAAGGGTAATGGAAGGAACGGCACGGCAAGGGGAAACAAGGCTAAGGCACGGCAACGTAGGCTAGGCAATGCACGGCAAGGCAAGGAAAGGGTAACGCATGGGAAAGCACGTTCAGGCGAGGGAAGGCTAAGGCACGACAACGCAAGGCTAGGCAATGCACGGAAGGCTAGCAAAGAGTAACGGAAGGTAAGGAAGGCAAGGGAAAGCAAAGAAAGGCAACTGTAACGGAAGGAACGGCACGGCAAGGGGAATCAAGGCTATGGCACGACAACGCACGGCTAGGCAATGCACGGCAAGGCAAGCAAAGGGTAACGCAAGGAAAGGCACGGTGAGGCTAGGCAAGGCTAATGCACGACAACGCAAGGCTAGGCAATGCACGACAATGCAAGGAAAGCTTAAAGCAAAGGAAGGCACGGTCAGGCGAGATAAGGCTAAGGCACGACAACGCAAGGCTAGGCAATTCAGGGAAGGCAAGCAAAGAGTAACGGAAGGTAAGCAAGGCAAGGAAAAGGAAGGAAAGGCCAGGGTAACGTACGGAACGGCACGGCAAGGGGACACAAGTCTAAGGCACGACACCGAACGTTAGGCAATGAACGGCAAGGCAAGGAAAGGGTAACGCATTTGAAAGCACGGTCAGGCGAGGCAACGCTAAGGCACGACAACGCAAGGCTAGGCAATGCACGGCAAGGCAAGGAAAGGGTAACGCAGGGGAATGCACGGTAAGGTGAGGCAAGGAAAAGGCACGACAATGCAAGGCTAGGCAATGCACGGCAAGGCAAGGAAAGAGTAACGGAAGGAAAGGAAGGTAAGGCAAAGCCAGGCAAGGCAAGTGTAACAAAAGGCACGCAACGGCAAGGGGAAACAAGGCTAAGGCATGACAACGCACGGCTAGGCAATGCACGGCAAGGCAAGGAAAGGGTAACGCAAGGCAAGGCACGGTGAGGCTAGGCAAGGCTAATGCACGACAACGCAAGGCTAGGCAATGCACGACAATAAAAGGAAAGCTTAAAGCAAAGGAAGGCACGGTCAGGCGAGATAAGGCTAAGGCACGACAACGCAAGGCTAGGCAATGCACGGAAGGCAAGGAAAGAGTAACGGAAGGTAAGCAAGGTAAGGATAAGCAAGGAAAGGCAAGGGTAACGGAAGGAACGGCACGGCAAGGGGGAACAAGTCTAAGGCACGACACCGAACGCTAGGCAATGAACGGCAAGGCAAGGAAAGGGTAACGCATGGGAAAGCAAGGTCAGGCGAGGCAAGGCTAAGGCACGACTACGCAAGGCTAGGCAATGAACGGAAGGCAAGCAAAGAGTAACGGAAGGTAAGGAAGGCAAGGGAAAGCAAGGAAAGGCAACTGTAACGGAAGGAACGGCACGGCAAGGGGAAACAAGGCTAAGGCACGACAACGCAAGCTAAGCAATGCACGGCAAGGCAAGGAAAGGGTAACGCATGGGAAAGCACGGTCAGGCGAGGCAAGGCTAATGCATGACAACGCAAGGCTAGGCAATGCACGGAAAGCAAGCAAATAGTAACGGAACGCAAGGAAGGCAAGGGAAAGCAAGGGAAGGCAAGGGTAACGGAAGGAACGGCAGGGCAAGGGGTAACAAGGCTAAGGCACGACAACGCAGGGCTAGGCAATGCACGGCAAGGCAAGGAAAGGGTAACGCAGGGGAAGGCACGGTCAGGTGAGGCAAGGATAAGGCACGACAATGCAAGGCTAGGCAATGCACGGCAAGGCAAGGAAAGAGTAACGGAAGGAAAGGAAGGCAAGGCAAAGCCAGGCAAGGCAAGTTTAACAAAAGGCACGCAACGGCAAGGGGAAACAAGGCTAAGACACGAAAATAGACGGCTAGGAAATGCACGGCAAGGCAAGTTAAGGGTAACGCAAGGCAAGGCACGGTGAGGCTAGGCAAGGCTAATGCACGACAACGCAAGGCTAGGCAATGCACGACAATGCAAGTAAAGCTTAAAGCAAAGGAAGGCACGGTCAGAAGAGATAAGGCTAAGGCACGACAACGCAAGGCTAGGCAATGCAGGGAAGGCAAGGAAAGAGTAACGGAAGGTAAGGAAGGCAAAGGAAAGCAAGGAAAGGCAATGGTAACGGAAGGAACGGCACGGCAAGGGGAAACAAGTGTAAGGCACGACAACGCACGCTAGGCAATGCACGGCAAGGGAAGGAAAGGTTAACGCATGGGAAAGAACGGTCAGGCGAGGCAAGCCTAAGGCACGACAACGCAAGGCTTCGCAATGCACGGAAGGCAAGCAAAGAGTAACGGAAGGTAAGGAAGGCAAGGGAAAGCAAAGAAAGGCAAGTGTAACGGAAGGAACGGCACGGCAAGGGGAAACAAGGCTAAGGCACGGCAACGCACGCTAGGCAATGCACGGCAAGGCAAGGAAAGGGTAACGCATGGGAAAGCACGGTCAGGCGAGGCAAGGCTAAGGAAAGCCAACGCAAGCCTAGGCAATGCACTGTAATCAAGAAAGGATTAACGGAATGCAAGGAAGGAAAGGGAAAGCAAGGGAAGGAAAGGGTAACGGAAGGAACGGCACGGCAAGGGGTAACAAGGCTAAGGCCCGACAACACATGGCTAGGAAATGCACGGCAAGGCAAGGAAAGGGTAACGCAAGGCAAGGCACGGTCAGCTGAGGCAAGGATAAGGAACGAAAATGCAAGGCTGGGCAATGCACGGCAAGGCAAGGAAAGGGTAACGCATGGGAAAGCACGTTCAGGCGAGGCAAGGCTAAGGCACGACAACGCAAGGCTAGGCAATGCACGGAAGGCTAGCAAAGAGTAACGGAAGTTAAGGAAGGCAAGGGAAAGCAAAGAAAGGCAAGTGTAACGGAAGGAACGGCACGGCAAGTGGAAACAAGGCTAAGGAACGACAACGCACGGCTAGGCAATGCACGGCAAGGCAAGGAAAGGGTAACGCATGGGAAAGCACGTTCAGGCGAGGCAAGGCTAAGGCACGACAACGCAAGGCTAGGCAATGCACGGAAGGCTAGCAAAGAGTAACGGAAGTTAAGGAAGGCAAGGGAAAGCAAAGAAAGGCAAGTGTAACGGAAGGAACGGCACGGCAAGGGGAAACAAGGCTAAGGCACGACAACGCACGGCTAGGCAATGCACGGCAAGGCAAGCAAAGGGTAACGCAAGGAAAGGCACGGTGAGGCTAGGCAAGGCTAATGCACGAAAACGCAAGGCTAGGCGATGCACGACAATGCAAGGAAAGCTTAAAGCAAAGGAAGGCACGGTCAGGCGAGATAAGGCTAAGGCACGACAACGCAAGGCTAGGCAATGCACGGAAGGCAAGCAAAGAGTAACGGAAGGTAAGGAAGGCAAGGGAAAGCAAGGAAAGGCAAGTGTAACGGAAGGAACGGCACGGCAAGGGGAAACAAGGCTAAGGCACGACAACGCACGCTAGGCAATGCACGGCAAGGGAAGGAAAGGGTAACGCATGGGAAAGAACGGTCAGGGGAGGCAAGGCTAATGCACGAAAACGCAAGGCTAGGCGATGCACGACAATGCAAGGAAACTTAAAGCAAAGGAAGGCAAGGTCAGGCGAGATAAGGCTAAGGCACGACAAGGCAAGGCTAGGAAATTCAGGGAAGGCAAGCAAAGAGTAACGGAAGGTAAGCAAGGCAAGGAAAAGGAAGGAAAGGCCAGGGTAACGGAAGGAACGGCACGGCAAGGGGAAACAAGTCTAAGGCACGACACCGAACGCTAGGCAATGAACGGCAAGGCAAGGAAAGGGTAACGCATTTGAAAGCACGGTCAGGCGAGGCAACGCTAAGGCACGACAACGCAAGGCTAGGCAATCCACGGAAGGCAAGCAAAGAGTAACGGAAGGTAAGGAAGGCAAGGGAAAGGAAGGAAAGGCAAGTGTAACGGAAGGAACGGCACGGCAAGGGGAAACAAGGCTAAGGCACGACAACGCACGGCTAGGCAATGCACAACAAGGCAAGGAAAGGGTAACGCATGAGAAAGCACGGTCAGGCGAGGCAAGGCTAAGGCATGACAACGCAAGGCTAGGCAATGCACGGAAAGCAAGCAAAGAGTAACGGAACGCAAGGAAGGCAAGGGAAAGCAAGGGAAGGCAAGGGTAACGGAAGGAACGGCACAGCAAGGGGTAACAAGGCTAAGGCACGGCAACGCAGGGCTAGGCAATGCACGGCAAGGCAAGGAAAGGGTAACGCAAGGCAAGGCACGGTCAGCTGAGGCAAGGATAAGGCACGAAAATGCAAGGCTAGGCAATGCACGGCAAGGCAAGGAAAGGGTTACGCATGGGAAAGCACGTTCAGGCGAGGCAAGGCTAAGGTACGACAACGCAAGGCTAGGCAATGCACGGAAGGCTAGCAAAGAGTAACGGAAGTTAAGGAAGGCAAGGGAAAGCAAAGAAAGGCAAGTGTAACGGAAGGAACGGCACGGTAAGTGGAAACAAGGCTAAGGAACGACAACGCAGGGCTAGGCAATGCACGGCAAGGCAAGGAAAGGGTAACGCATGGGAAAGCACGTTCAGGCGAGGCAAGGCTAAGGCACGACAACGCAAGGCTAGGCAATGCACGGAAGGCTAGCAAAGAGTAACGGAAGTTAAGGAAGGCAAGGGAAAGCAAAGAAAGGCAAGTGTAACGGAAGGAACGGCACGGCAAGGGGAAACAAGGCTAAGGCACGACAACGCACGGCTAGGCAATGCACGGCAAGGCAAGCAAAGGGTAACGCAAGGAAAGGCACGGTGAGGCTAGGCAAGGCTAATGCACGAAAACGCAAGGCTAGGCGATGCACGACAATGCAAGGAAAGCTTAAAGCAAAGGAAGGCACGGTCAGGCGAGATAAGGCTAAGGCACGACAACGCAAGGCTAGGCAATGCACGGAAGGCAAGGAAAGAGTAACGGAAGGTAAGGAAGGCAAGGGAAAGCAAGGAAAGGCAAGTGTAACGGAAGGAACGGCACGGCAAGGGGAAACAAGTCTAAGGCACCACAACGCACGCTAGGCAATGCACGGCAAGGGAAGGAAAGGGTAACGCATGGGAAAGAACGTTCAGGGGAGGCAAGGCTAATGCACGAAAACGCAAGGCTAGGCGATGCACGACAATGCAAGGAAACTTAAAGCAAAGGAAGGCAAGGTCAGGCGAGATAAGGCTAAGGCACGACAAGGCAAGACTAGGAAATTCAGGGAAGGCAAGCAAAGAGTAACGGAAGGTAAGCAAGGCAAGGAAAAGGAAGGAAAGGCCAGGGTAACGGAAGGAACGGCACGGCAAGGGGAAACAAGTCTAAGGCACGACACCGAACGCTAGGCAATGAACGGCAAGGCAAGGAAAGGGTAACGCATTTGAAAGCACGGTCAGGCGAGGCAACGCTAAGGCACGACAACGCAAGGCTAGGCAATGCACGGAAGGCAAGCAAAGAGTAACGGAAGGTAAGGAAGGCAAGGGAAAGGAAGGAAAGGCAAGTGTAACGGAAGGAACGGCACGGCAAGGGGAAACAAGGCTAAGGCACGACAACGCACGGCTAGGCAATGCACAACAAGGCAAGGAAAGGGTAACGCATGGGAAAGCACGGTCAGGCGATGCAAGCCTAAGGCATGACAACGCAAGGCTAGGCAATGCACGGAAAGCAAGCAAAGAGTAACGGAACGCAAGGAAGGCAAGGGAAAGCAAGGGAAGGCAAGGGTAACGGAAGGAACGGCACAGCAAGGGGTAACAAGGCTAAGGCACGGCAACGCAGGGCTAGGCAATGCACGGCAAGGCAAGGAAAGGGTAACGCAAGGCAAGGCACGGTGAGGCTAGGCAAGGCTAATGCACGACAACGCAAGGCTAGGCAATGCACGACAATGCAAGGAAAGCTTAAAGCAAAGGAAGGCACGGTCAGGCGAGATAAGGCTAAGGCACGACAACGCAAGGCTAGGCAATGCAGGGAAGGCAAGCAAAGAGTAACGGAACGTAAGGAAGGCAAGGAAAAGCAAGGAAGGGCAAGGGTAACGAAAGAAACGGCACGGGAAGCGGAAACAAGGCTAAGGAACGGCAACGCAGGCTGAGCAATGCACGACAAGGCAAGGAAAGGGTAACGCATGGGAAAACACGTTCAGGCGAGGCAAGGCTAAGGCACGACAACGCAAGGCTAGGCAATGCACGGAAGGCAAGCAAAGAGTAACGGAAGGTTAGGAAGGCAAGGGAAAGCAACGAAAGGCAAGTGTAACGGAAGGAACTGCACGGCAAGGGGAAACAAGGCTAAGGCACGACAACGCACGGCTAGGCAATGCACGGCAAGGCAAGGAAAGGGTAACGCAAGGGAAGGCACGGTGAGGCGAGATAAGGCTAAGGCACGACAACGCAAGGCTAGGCAATTCAGGGAAGGCAAGCAAAGAGTAACGGAAGGTAAGGAAGGCAAGGGAAAGCAAGGAAAGGCAAGTGTAACGGAAGGAACGGCACGGCAAGGGGAAACAAGGCTAAGGCACGACACCGAACGCTAGGCAATGAACGGCAAGGCAAGGAAAGGGTAACGCATTTGAAAGCACGGTCAGGCGAGGCAACGCTAAGGCACGACAACGCAAGGCTAGGCAATGCACGGCAAGGCAAGGAAAGGGTAACGCAGGGGAATGCACGGTAAGGTGAGGCAAGGATAAGGCACGACAATGCAAGGCTAGGCAATGCACGGCAAGGCAAGGAAAGAGTAACGGAAGGAAAGGAAGGCAAGGCAAAGCCAGGCAAGGCAAGTGTAACAAAAGGCACGCCAGGGCAAGGGGAATCAAGGCTAAGGCACGAAAACGCACGGCTAGGCAATGCACGGCAAGGCAAGGAAAGGGTAACGCAAGGCAAGGCACGGTGAGGCTAGGCAAGGCTAATGCACGACAACGCAAGGCTAGGCAATGCACGACAATGAAGGAAAGCTTAAAGCAAAGGAAGGCACGGTCAGGCGAGATAAGGCTAAGGCACGACAACGCAAGGCTAGGCAATGCACGGAAGGCAAGCAAAGAGTAACGGAAGGTAAGGAAGGCAAGGGAAAGCAAGGAAAGGCAAGGGTAACGGAAGGAACGGCACGGCAAGGGGTAACAAGGCTAAGGCACGACAACGCAGGGCTAGGCAATGCACGGCAAGGCAAGGAAAGAGTAACGCAAGGAAAGGAAGGCAAGGCAAAGCCAGGCAAGGCAAGTGTAACAAAAGGCACGCAACGGCAAGGGGAAACAAGGCTAAGGAAATCCAACGCAAGGCTAGGCAATGCACGGAAAGCAAGCAAGGAGTAACGGAATGCAAGGAAGGAAAGGGAAAGCAAGGGAAGGCAAGGGTAACGGAAGGAACGGCACGGCAAGGGTTAACAAGGCTAAGGCACGACAACACACGGCTAGGAAATGCACGGCAAGCCAAGGAAAGGGTAACGCAAGGCAAGGCACGCTGAGGCTAGGCAAGGTTAATGCACGACAACGCAAGGCTAGGCAATGCACGACAATGCAAGGAAAGCTTAAAGCAAAGGAAGGCACGGTCAGGCGAGATAAGGCTAAGGCACGACAACGCAAGGCTAGGCAATGCACGGAAGGCAAGCAAAGAGTAACGGAAGGTAAGGAAGGCAAGGGAAAGCAAGGAAAGGCAAGTGTAACGGAAGGAACGGCACGGCAAGGGGAAACAAGGCTAAGGCACGACAACGCACGTTAGGCAATGCACGGCAAGGCAAGGAAAGGGTAACGCATGGGAAAGCACGGTCAGGCGAGGCAAGGCTAAGGCACGACAACTCAAGGCTAGGCAATGCACGGAAGGCAAGCAAAGAGTAACGGAAGGTAAGGAAGGAAAGGGAAAGCAAAGAAAGGCAAGTGTAACGGAAGGAACAGCACGGCAAGGGGAAAGAAGGCTAAGGCACGACAACGCACGGCTAGGCAATGCACGGCAAGGCAAGCAAAGTGTAACGCAAGGAAAGGCACGGTGAGGCTAAGCAAGGCTAATGCACGAAAACGCAAGGCTAGGCAATGCACGACAATGCAAGGAAAGCTTAAAGCAAAGGAAGGCACGGTCAGGCGAGACAAGGCTAAGGCACGACAACGCAAGGCTAGGCAATGCACGGAAGGCAAGCAAAGAGTAACGGAAGGTAAGGAAGGCAAGGGAAAGCAACGAAAGGCAAGTGTAACGGAAGGAACGGCACGGCAAGGGGAAACAAGGCTAAGGCACGACAACGCAAGGCTAGGCAATGCACGGAAGGCAAGCAAAGAGTAACGGAAGGTAAGGAAGGCAAGGGAAAGCAAGGAAAGGCAACTGTAACGGAAGGAAGGGCACGGAAAGGGGAAACAAGGCTAAGGCACGACAACGCAAGCTAAGCAATGCACGGCAAGGCAAGGAAAGGGTAACGCATGGGAAAGCACGGTCAGGCGAGGCAAGGCTAAGGCACGACAACGCAAGGCTAGGCAATGCACGGAAAGCAAGCAAAGAGTAACGGAACGCAAGGAAGGCAAGGGAAAGCAAGGGAAGGCAAGGGTAACGGAAGGAACGGCACGGCAAGGGGTAACAAGGCTAAGGCACGACAACGCACGGCTAGGCAATGCACGGCAAGGCAAGGAAAGGGTAACGCAGGGGAAGGCACGGTCAGGTGAGGCAAGGATAAGGCACGACAATGCAAGGCTAGGCAATGCACGGCAAGGCAAGGAAAGAGTAACGGAAGGAAAGGAAGGCAAGGCAAAGCCAGGCAAGGCAAGTGTAACAAAAGGCACGCAACGGCAAGGGGAAACAAGGCTAAGACACGAAAATAGACGGCTAGGAAATGCACGGCAAGGCAAGTTAAGGGTAACGCAAGGCAAGGCACGGTGAGGCTAGGCAAGGCTAATGCACGACAACGCAAGGCTAGGCAATGCACGACAATGCAAGTAAAGCTTAAAGCAAAGGAAGGCACGGTCAGAAGAGATAAGGCTAAGGCACGACAACGCAAGGCTAGGCAATGCAAGGAAGGCAAGGAAAGAGTAACGGAAGGTAAGTAAGGCAAAGGAAAGCAAGGAAAGGCAATGGTAACGGAAGGAACGGCACGGCAAGGGGAAACAAGTGTAAGGCACGACAACGCACGCTAGGCAATGCACGGCAAGGGAAGGAAAGGGTAACGCATGGGAAAGAACGGTCAGGCGAGGCAAGCCTAAGGCACGACAACGCAAGGCTTCGCAATGCACGGAAGGCAAGCAAAGAGTAACGGAAGGTAAGGAAGGCAAGGGAAAGCAAAGAAAGGCAAGTGTAACGGAAGGAACGGCACGGCAAGGGGAAACAAGGCTAAGGCACGGCAACGCACGCTAGGCAATGCACGGCAAGGCAAGGAAAGGGTAACGCATGGGAAAGCACGGTCAGGCGAGGCAAGGCTAAGGAAAGCCAACGCAAGGCTAGGCAATGCACGGAAGTAAAGCTTAAAGCAAAGGAGTAACGGAATGCAAGGAAGGAAAGGGAAAGCAAGGGAAGGCAAGGGTAACGGAAGGAACGGCACGGCAAGGGGTAACAAGGCTAAGGCACGACAACACATGGCTAGGAAATTCACGGCAAGGCAAGGAAAGGGTAACGCAAGGCAAGGCACGGTCAGCTGAGGCAAGGATAAGGAACGAAAATGCAAGGCTGGGCAATGCACGGCAAGGCAAGGAAAGGGTAACGCATGGGAAAGCACGTTCAGGCGAGGCAAGGCTAAGGCACGACAACGCAAGGCTAGGCAATGCACGGAAGGCTAGCAAAGAGTAACGGAAGTTAAGGAAGGCAAGGGAAAGCAAAGAAAGGCAAGTGTAACGGAAGGAACGGCACGGCAAGTGGAAACAAGGCTAAGGAACGACAACGCACGGCTAGGCAATGCACGGCAAGGCAAGGAAAGGGTAACGCATGGGAAAGCACGTTCAGGCGAGGCAAGGCTAAGGCACGACAACGCAAGGCTAGGCAATGCACGGAAGGCAAGCAAAGAGTAACGGAAGGTAAGGAAGGCAAGGGAAAGCAAAGAAAGGCAAGTGTAACGGAAGGAACGGCACGGCAAGGGGAAACAAGGCTAAGGCACGACAACGCACGGCTAGGCAATGCACGGCAACGCAAGCAAAGGGTAACGCAAGGAAAGGCACGGTGAGGCTAGGCAAGGCTAATGCACGAAAACGCAAGGCTAGGCGATGCACGACAATGCAAGGAAAGCTTAAAGCAAAGGAAGGCACGGTCAGGCGAGATAAGGCTAAGGCACGACAACGCAAGGCTAGGCAATGCACGGAAGGCAAGGAAAGAGTAACGGAAGGTAAGGAAGGCAAGGGAAAGCAAGGAAAGGCAAGTGTAACGGAAGGAACGGCACGGCAAGGGGAAACAAGTCTAAGGCACGACAACGCACGCTAGGCAATGCACGGCAAGGGAAGGAAAGGGTAACGCATGGGAAAGAACGTTCAGGGGAGGCAAGGCTAATGCACGAAAACGCAAGGCTAGGCGATGCACGACAATGCAAGGAAACTTAAAGCAAAGGAAGGCAAGGTCAGGCGAGATAAGGCTAAGGCACGACAAGGCAAGGCTAGGAAATTCAGGGAAGGCAAGCAAAGAGTAACGGAAGGTAAGCAAGGCAAGGAAAAGGAAGGAAAGGCCAGGGTAACGGAAGGAACGGCACGGCAAGGGGAAACAAGTCTAAGGCACGACACCGAACGCTAGGCAATGAACGGCAAGGCAAGGAAAGGGTAACGCATTTGAAAGCACGGTCAGGCGAGGCAACGCTAAGGCACGACAACGCAAGGCTAGGCAATGCACGGAAGGCAAGCAAAGAGTAACGGAAGGTAAGGAAGGCAAGGGAAAGGAAGGAAAGGCAAGTGTAACGGAAGGAACGGCACGGCAAGGGGAACCAAGGCTAAGGCACGACAACGCACGGCTAGGCAATGCACAACAAGGCAAGGAAAGGGTAACGCATGGGAAAGCACGGTCAGGCGATGCAAGCCTAAGGCATGACAACGCAAGGCTAGGCAATGCACGGAAAGCAAGCAAAGAGTAACGGAACGCAAGGAAGGCAAGGGAAAGCAAGGGAAGGCAAGGGTAACGGAAGGAACGGCACAGCAAGGGGTAACAAGGCTAAGGCACGGCAACGCAGGGCTAGGCAATGCACGGCAAGGCAAGGAAAGGGTAACGCAAGGCAAGGCACGGTGAGGCTAGGCAAGGCTAATGCACGACAACGCAAGGCTAGGCAATGCACGACAATGCAAGGAAAGCTTAAAGCAAAGGAAAGCACGGTCAGGCGAGATAAGGCTAAGGCACGACAACGCAAGGCTAGGCAATGCAGGGAAGGCAAGCAAAGAGTAACGGAACGTAAGGAAGGCAAGGAAAAGCAAGGAAGGGCAAGGGTAACGAAAGAAACGGCACGGGAAGCGGAAACAAGGCTAAGGAACGGCAACGCAGGCTGAGCAATGCACGACAAGGCAAGGAAAGGGTAACGCATGGGAAAGCACGTTCAGGCGAGGCAAGGCTAAGGCACGACAACGCAAGGCTAGGCAATGCACGGAAGGCAAGCAAAGAGTAACGGAAGGTAAGGAAGGCAAGGGAAAGCAAAGAAAGGCAAGTGTAACGGAAGGAACTGCACGGCAAGGGGAAACAAGGCTAAGGCACGACACCGAACGCTAGGCAATGAACGGCAAGGCAAGGAAAGGGTAACGCATTTGAAAGCACGGTCAGGCGAGGCAACGCTAAGGCACGACAACGCAAGGCTAGGCAATGCACGGCAAGGCAAGGAAAGGGTAACGCAGGGGAAGGCACGGTCAGGTGAGGCAAGGAAAAGGCACGACAATGCAAGGCTAGGCAATGCACGGCAAGGCAAGGAAAGAGTAACGGAAGGAAAGGAAGGCAAGGCAAAGCCAGGCAAGGCAAGTGTAACAAAAGGCACGCCACGGCAAGGGGAATCAAGGCTAAGGCATGACAACGCACGGCTAGGCAATGCACGGCAAGGCAAGGAAAGGGTAACGCAAGGCAAGGCACGGTGAGGCTAGGCAAGGCTAATGCACGACAACGCAAGGCTAGGCAATGCACGACAATAAAAGGAAAGCTTAAAGCAAAGGAAGGCACGGTCAGGCGAGATAAGGCTAAGGCACGACAACGCAAGGCTAGGCAATGCACGGAAGGCAAGCAAAGAGTAACGGAAGGTAAGGAAGGCAAGGGAAAGCAAGGAAAGGCAAGTGTAACGGAAGGAACGGCACGGCAAGGGGAAAAAAGGCTAAGGCACGACAACGCACGCTAGGCAATGCACGGCAAGGCAAGGAAATGGTAACGCATGGGAAAGCACGGTCAGGCGAGGCAAGCCTAAGGCATGACAACGCAAGGCTAGGCAATGCACGGAAAGCAAGCAAAGAGTAACGGAACACAAGGAAGGCAAGGGAAAGCAAGGAAAGGCAAGGGTAACGGAAGGAACGGCACGGGAAGGGGGAACAAGTCTAAGGCACGACACCGAACGCTAGGCAATGAACGGCAAGGCAAGGAAAGGGTAACGCATGGGAAAGCACGGTCAGGCGAGGCAAGGCTAAGGCACGACTACGCAAGGCTAGGCAATGAACGGAAGGCAAGCAAAGAGTAACGGAAGGTAAGGAAGGCAAGGGAAAGCAAGGAAAGGCAACTGTAACGGAAGGAACGGCACGGCAAGGGGAAACAAGGCTAAGGCACGACAACGCAAGCTAAGCAATGCACGGCAAGGCAAGGAAAGGGTAACGCATGGGAAAGCACGGTCAGGCGAGGCAAGGCTAAGGCATGACAACGCAAGGCTAGGCAATGCACGGAAAGCAAGCAAATAGTGACGGAACGCAAGGAAGGCAAGGGAAAGCAAGGGAAGGCAAGGGTAACGGAAGGAACGGCAGGGCAAGGGGTAACAAGGCTAAGGCACGACAACGCAGGGCTAGGCAATGCACGGCAAGGCAAGGAAAGGGTAACGCAGGGGAAGGCATGGTCAGGTGAGGCAAGGATAAGGCACGACAATGCAAGGCTAGGCAATGCACGGCAAGGCAAGGAAAGAGTAACGGAAGGAAAGGAAGGCAAGGCAAAGCCAGGCAAGGCAAGTGTAACAAAAGGCACGCAACGGCAAGGGGAAACAAGGCTAAGACACGAAAATAGACGGCTAGGAAATGCACGGCAAGGCAAGTTAAGGGTAACGCAAGGCAAGGCACGGTGAGGCTAGGCAAGGCTAATGCACGACAACGCAAGGCTAGGCAATGCACGACAATGCAAGTAAAGCTTAAAGCAAAGGAAGGCACGGTCAGAAGAGATAAGGCTAAGGCACGACAACGCAAGGCTAGGCAATGCAGGGAAGGCAAGGAAAGAGTAACGGAAGGTAAGGAAGGCAAAGGAAAGCAAGGAAAGGCAATGGTAACGGAAGGAACGGCACGGCAAGGGGAAACAAGTGTAAGGCACGACAACGCACGCTAGGCAATGCACGGCAAGGGAAGGAAAGGGTAACGCATGGGAAAGAACGGTCAGGCGAGGCAAGCCTAAGGCACGACAACGCAAGGCTTCGCAATGCACGGAAGGCAAGCAAAGAGTAACGGAAGGTAAGGAAGGCAAGGGAAAGCAAAGAAAGGCAAGTGTAACGGAAGGAACGGCACGGCAAGGGGAAACAAGGCTAAGGCACGGCAACGCACGCTAGGCAATGCACGGCAAGGCAAGGAAAGGGTAACGCATGGGAAAGCACGGTCAGGCGAGGCAAGGCTAAGGAAAGCCAACGCAAGCCTAGGCAATGCACTGTAAGCAAGAAAGGATTAACGGAATGCAAGGAAGGAAAGGGAAAGCAAGGGAAGGCAAGGGTAACGGAAGGAACGGCACGGCAAGGGGTAACAAGGCTAAGGCCCGACAACACATGGCTAGGAAATGCACGGCAAGGCAAGGAAAGGGTAACGCAAGGCAAGGCACGGTCAGCTCAGGCAAGGATAAGGAACGAAAATGCAAGGCTGGGCAATGCACGGCAAGGCAAGGAAAGGGTAACGCATGGGAAAGCACGTTCAGGCGAGGCAAGGCTAAGGCACGACAACGCAAGGCTAGGCAATGCACGGAAGGCTAGCAAAGAGTAACGGAAGTTAAGGAAGGCAAGGGAAAGCAAAGAAAGGCAAGTGTAACGGAAGGAACGGCACGGCAAGTGGAAACAAGGCTAAGGAACGACAACGCACGGCTAGGCAATGCACGGCAAGGCAAGGAAAGGGTAACGCATGGGAAAGCACGTTCAGGCGAGGCAAGGCTAAGGCACGACAACGCAAGGCTAGGCAATGCACGGAAGGCTAGCAAAGAGTAACGGAAGTTAAGGAAGGCAAGGGAAAGCAAAGAAAGGCAAGTGTAACGGAAGGAACGGCACGGCAAGGGGAAACAAGGCTAAGGCACGACAACGCACGGCTAGGCAATGCACGGCAACGCAAGCAAAGGGTAACGCAAGGAAAGGCACGGTGAGGCTAGGCAAGGCTAATGCACGAAAACGCAAGGCTAGGCGATGCACGACAATGCAAGGAAAGCTTAAAGCAAAGGAAGGCACGGTCAGGCGAGATAAGGCTAAGGCACGACAACGCAAGGCTAGGCAATGCACGGAAGGCAAGGAAAGAGTAACGGAAGGTAAGGAAGGCAAGGGAAAGCAAGGAAAGGCAAGTGTAACGGAAGGAACGGCACGGCAAGGGGAAACAAGTCTAAGGCACGACAACGCACGCTAGGCAATGCACGGCAAGGGAAGGAAAGGGTAACGCATGGGAAAGAACGTTCAGGGGAGGCAAGGCTAATGCACGAAAACGCAAGGCTAGGCGATGCACGACAATGCAAGGAAACTTAAAGCAAAGGAAGGCAAGGTCAGGCGAGATAAGGCTAAGGCACGACAAGGCAAGGCTAGGAAATTCAGGGAAGGCAAGCAAAGAGTAACGGAAGGTAAGCAAGGCAAGGAAAAGGAAGGAAAGGCCAGGGTAACGGAAGGAACGGCACGGCAAGGGGAAACAAGTCTAAGGCACGACACCGAACGCTAGGCAATGAACGGCAAGGCAAGGAAAGGGTAACGCATTTGAAAGCACGGTCAGGCGAGGCAACGCTAAGGCACGACAACGCAAGGCTAGGCAATGCACGGAAGGCAAGCAAAGAGTAACGGAAGGTAAGGAAGGCAAGGGAAAGGAAGGAAAGGCAAGTGTAACGGAAGGAACGGCACGGCAAGGGGAAACAAGGCTAAGGCACGACAACGCACGGCTAGGCAATGCACAACAAGGCAAGGAAAGGGTAACGCATGGGAAAGCACGGTCAGGCGATGCAAGCCTAAGGCATGACAACGCAAGGCTAGGCAATGCACGGAAAGCAAGCAAAGAGTAACGGAACGCAAGGAAGGCAAGGGAAAGCAAGGGAAGGCAAGGGTAACGGAAGGAACGGCACAGCAAGGGGTAACAAGGCTAAGGCACGGCAACGCAGGGCTAGGCAATGCACGGCAAGGCAAGGAAAGGGTAACGCAAGGCAAGGCACGGTGAGGCTAGGCAAGGCTAATGCACGACAACGCAAGGCTAGGCAATGCACGACAATGCAAGGAAAGCTTAAAGCAAAGGAAGGCACGGTCAGGCGAGATAAGGCTAAGGCACGACAACGCAAGGCTAGGCAATGCAGGGAAGGCAAGCAAAGAGTAACGGAACGTAAGGAAGGCAAGGAAAAGCAAGGAAGGGCAAGGGTAACGAAAGAAACGGCACGGGAAGCGGAAACAAGGCTAAGGAACGGCAACGCAGGCTGAGCAATGCACGACAAGGCAAGGAAAGGGTAACGCATGGGAAAGCACGTTCAGGCGAGGCAAGGCTAAGGCACGACAACGCAAGGCTAGGCAATGCACGGAAGGCAAGCAAAGAGTAACGGAAGGTAAGGAAGGCAAGGGAAAGCAACGAAAGGCAAGTGTAACGGAAGGAACTGCACGGCAAGGGGAAACAAGGCTAAGGCACGACAACGCACGGCTAGGCAATGCACCGCAAAGCAAGCAAAGGGTAACGCAAGGGAAGGCACGGTGAGGCTAGGAAAGGCTAATGCACGAAAACGCAAGGCTAGGCAATGCACGACAATGCAAGGAAAGCTTAAAGCAAAGGAAGGCAAGGTCAGGCGAGATAAGGCAAAGGCACGACAACGCAAGGCTAGGCAATTCAGGGAAGGCAATCAAAGAGTAACGGAAGGTAAGCAAGGCAAGGAAAAGGAAGGAAAGGCCAGGGTAACGGAAGGAACAGCACCCCAAGGGGAAACAAGTCTAAGGCACGACACCGAACGCTAGGCAATGAACGGCAAGGCAAGGAAAGGGTAACGCATTTGAAAGCACGGTCAGGCGAGGCAACGCTAAGGCACGACAACGCAAGGCTAGGCAATGCACGGCAAGGCAAGGAAAGGGTAACGCAGGGGAATGCACGGTAAGGTGAGGCAAGGATAAGGCACGACAATGCAAGGCTAGGCAATGCACGGCAAGGCAAGGAAAGAGTAACGGAAGGAAAGGAAGGTAAGGCAAAGCCAGGCAAGGCAAGTGTAACAAAAGGCACGCCACGGCAAGGGGAATCAAGGCTAAGGCACGAAAACGCACGGCTAGGCAATGCACGGCAAGGCAAGGAAAGGGTAACGCAAGGCAAGGCATGGTGAGGCTAGGCAAGGCTAATGTACGACAACGCAAGGCTAGGCAATGCACGACAATGCAAGGAAAGCTTAAAGCAAAGGAAGGCACGGTCAGGCGAGATAAGGCTAAGGCACGACAACGCAAGGCTAGGCAATGCACGGAAGGAAAGCAAAGAGTAACGGAAGGTAAGGAAGGCAAGGGAAAGCAAGGAAAGGCAAGTGTAACGGAAGGAACGGCACGGCAAGGGGAAACAAGGCTAAGGCACGACAACGCACGCTAGGCAATGCACGGCAAGGCAAGGAAATGGTAACGCATGGGAAAGCACGGTCAGGCGAGGCAAGCCTAAGGCATGACAACGCAAGGCTAGGCAATGCACGGAAAGCAAGCAAAGAGTAACGGAACGCAAGGAAGGCAAGGGAAAGCAAGGAAAGGCAAGGGTAACGGAAGGAACGGCACGGCAAGGGGTAACAAGGCTAAGGCACGACAACGCAGGGCTAGGCAATGCACGGCAAGGCAAGGAAAGAGTAACGCAAGGAAAGGAAGGCAAGGCAAGGCCAGGCAAGGCAAGTGTAACAAAAGGCACGCAACGGCAAGGGGAAACAAGGCTAAGGAAAGCCAACGCAAGGCTAGGCAATGCACGGAAAGCAAGCAAGGAGTAACGGAATGCAAGGAAGGGAAGGGAAAGCAAGGGAAGGCAAGGGTAACGTAAGGAACGGCACGGCAAGGGTTAACAAGGCTAAGGCACGACAACACACGGCTAGGAAATGCACGGCAAGGCAAGGAAAGGGTAACGCAAGGCAAGGCACGCTGAGGCTAGGCAAGGTTAATGCACGACAACGCAAGGCTAGGCAATGCACGACAATGCAAGGAAAGCTTAAAGCAAAGGAAGGCACGGTCAGGCGAGATAAGGCTAAGGCACGACAACGCAAGGCTAGGCAATGCACGGAAGGCAAGCAAAGAGTAACGGAAGGTAAGGAAGGCAAGGGAAAGCAAGGAAAGGCAAGTGTAACGGAAGGAACGGCACGGCAAGGGGAAACAAGGCTAAGGCACGACAACGCACGTTAGGCAATGCACGGCAAGGCAAGGAAAGGGTAACGCATGGGAAAGCACGGTCAGGCGAGGCAAGGCTAAGGCACGACAACGCAAGGCTAGGCAATGCACGGAAGGCAAGCAAAGAGTAACGGAAGGTAAGGAAGGAAAGGGAAAGCAAAGAAAGGCAAGTGTAACGGAAGGAACGGCACGGCAAGGGGAAACAAGGCTAAGGCACGTCAACGCACGGCTAGGCAATGCACGGCAAGGCAAGCAAAGGGTAACGCAAGGAAAGGCACGGTGAGGCTAGGCAAGGCTAATGCACGAAAACGCAAGGCTAGGCAATGCACGACAATGCAAGGAAAGCTTAAAGCAAAGGAAGGCACGGTCAGGCGAGATAAGGCTAAGGCACGACAACGCAAGGCTAGGCAATGCACGGAAGGCAAGCAAAGAGTAACGGAAGGCAAGGAAGGCAAGGGAAAGCAAGGAAAGGCAATGGTAACGGAAGGAACGGCACGGCAAGGGGAAACAAGGCTAAGGCACGACAACGCACGCTAGGCAATGCACGGCAAGGCAAGGAAAGGGTAACGCATGGGAAAGCACGGTCAGGCGAGGCAAGGATAAGGCACGACAATGCAAGGCTAGGCAATGCACGGCAAGGCAAGGAAAGAGTAACGGAAGGAAAGGAAGGCAAGGCAAAGCCAGGCAAGGCAAGTGTAACAAAAGGCACGCAACGGCAAGGGGAAACAAGGCTAAGGCACGACAACAGACGGCTAGGAAATGCACGGCAAGGCAAGTAAAGGGTAACGCAAGGCAAGGCACGGTGAGGCTAGGCAAGGCTAATGCACGACAACGCAAGGCTAGGCAATGCACGACAATGCAAGTAAAGCTTAAAGCAAAGGAAGGCACGGCCAGGCGAGATAAGGCTAAGGCACGACAACGCAAGGCTAGGCAATGCAAGGAAGGCAAGGAAAGAGTAACGGAAGGTAAGGAAGGCAAAGGAAAGCAAGGAAAGGCAATGGTAACGGAAGGAACGGCACGGCAAGGGGAAACTAGTCTAAGGCACGACAACGCACGCTAGGCAATGCACGGCAAGGGAAGGAAAGGGTAACGCGTGGGAAAGAACGGTCAGGGGAGGCAACGCTAACGCACGACAACGCAAGGCTTGGCAATGCACGGAAGGCAAGCAGCAAAGAGTAACGGAACGTAAGGAAGGCAAGGGAAAGCAAGGAAAGGCAAGGGTAACGGAAGGAACGGCACGGCAAGGGGAAACAAGGCTAAGGCACGACAACGCACGGCTAGGCAATGCACGGCAAGGCAAGGAAAGGGTAACGCATGGGAAAGCACGGTCAGGCGAGGCAAGGCTAAGGCACGACAACGCAAGGCTAGGCAATGCACGGAAAGCAAGCAAAGAGTAACGGAAGGTAAGGAAGGCAAGGGAAAGCAAAGAAAGGCAAGTGTAACGGAAGGAACGGCACGGCAAGGGGAAACAAGGCTAAGGCACGACAACGCACGGCTAGGCAATGCACGGCAAGGCAAGCGAAGGGTAACGCAAGGAAAGGCACGGTGAGGCTAGGCAAGGCTAATGCACGAAAACGCAAGGCTAGGCGATGCACGACAATGCAAGGAAAGCTTAAAGCAAAGGAAGGCACGGTCAGGCGAGATAAGGCTAAGGCACGACAACGCAAGGCTAGGCAATGCAGGGAAGGCAAGCAAAGAGTAACGGAAGGTAAGGAAGGCAAGGAAAAGCAAGGAAAGGCAAGGGTAACGGAAGGAACGGCACGGCAAGGGGAAACAAGTCTAAGGCACGACAACGCACGCTAGGCAATGAACGGCAAGGCAAGGAAAGGGTAACGCATTTGAAAGCACGGTCAGGCGAGGCAACGCTAAGGCACGACAACGCAAGGCTAGGCCATGCACGGAAGGCAAGCAAAGAGTAACGGAAGGTAAGGAAGGCAAGGGAAAGGAAGGAAAGGCAAGTGTAACGGAAGGAACGGCACGGCAAGGGGAAACAAGGCTAAGGCACGACAACGCACGCTAGGCAATGCACGGCAAGGCAAGGAAAGGGTAACGCAAGGGAAAGCACGGTCAGGCGAGGCAAGGCTAAGGCATGACAACGCAAGGCTAGGCAATGCACGGAAAGCAAGCAAAGAGTAACGGAACGCAAGGAAGGCAAGGGAAAGCAAGGGAAGGCAAGGGTAACGGAAGGAACGGCACGGCAAGGGGAAACAAGGCTAAGGCACGACAACGCAAGGCTAGGCAATGCACGGCAAGGCAAGGAAAGGGTAACGCATGGGAAAGCACGGTCAGGCGAGGCAAGGCTAAGGCACGACAACGCAAGGCTAGGCAATGCACGGAAGGCCAGCAAACAGTAACGGAAGGTAAGGAAGGCAAGGGAAAGCAAAGAAAGGCAAGTGTAACGGAAGGAACGGCACGGCAATGGGAAACAAGGCTAAGGAACGACAACGCACGGCTAGGCAATGCACGGCAAGGCAAGCAAAGGGTAACGCAAGGAAAGGCACGGTGAGGCTAGGCAAGGCTAATGCACGAAAACGCAAGGCTAGGCGATGCACGACAATGCAAGGAAACTTAAAGCAAAGGAAGGCAAGGTCAGGCGAGATAAGGCTAAGGCACGACAAGGCAAGGCTAGGAAATTCAGGGAAGGCAAGCAAAGAGTAACGGAAGGTAAGCAAGGCAAGGAAAAGGAAGGAAAGGCCAGGGTAACGGAAGGAACCGCACGGCAGGGGAAACAAGTCTAAGGCACGACACCGAACGCTAGGCAATGAACGGCAAGGCAAGGAAAGGGTAACGCATTTGAAAGCACGGTCAGGCGAGGCAACGCTAAGGCACGACAACGCAAGGCTAGGCAATGCACGGAAGGCAAGCAAAGAGTAACGGAAGGTAAGGAAGGCAAGGGAAAGGAAGGAAAGGCAAGTGTAACGGAAGGAACGGCACGGCAAGGGGAAAGAAGGCTAAGGCACGACAACGCACGGCTAGGCAATGCACAACAAGGCAAGGAAAGGGTAACGCATGGGAAAGCACGGTCAGGCGAGGCAAGGCTAGGCAATGCACGGAAGGTAAGCAAAGAGTAACGGAAGGTAAGGAAGGCAAGGGAAATCAAGGAAAGGCAAATGTAACGGAAGGAACGGCACGGCAAGGGGAAACAAGGCTAAGGCACGACAACGCACGCTAGGCAATGCACGGCAAGGCAAGGAAAGGGTAACGCAAGGCAAGGCACGGTGACGCTAGGCAAGGCTAATGCACGACAATGCAAGGCTAGGCAATGCACGACAATGCAAGGAAAGCTTAAAGCAAAGGAAGGCACTTTCAGGCGAGATAAGGCTAAGGCTCGACAACGCAAGGCTAGGCAATGCACGGAAGGCAAGCAAAGAGTAACGGAAGGTAAGGAAGGCAAGGGAAAGCAAGGAAAGGCAATGGTAACGGAAGGAACGGCACGGCAAGGGGAAACAAGGCTAAGGCACGACAACGCACGCTAGGCAATGCACGGCAAGGCAAGGAAAGGGTAACGCATGGGAAAGCACGGTCAGGCGAGGCAAGCCTAAGGCATGACAACGCAAGGCTAATCAATGCACGGAAAGCAAGCAAAGAGTAACGGAACGCAAGGAAGGCAAAGGAAAGCAAGGGAAGGCAAGGGTAATCGAAGGAACGGCACGGCAAGGGGTAACAAGGCTAAGGCACGACAACGCAGGGCTAGGCAATGCACGGCAAGGCAAGGAAAGAGTAACGGAAGGAAAGGAAGGCAAGGCAAAGCCAGGCAAGGCAAGTGTAACAAAAGGCACGCAACGGCAAGGGGAAACAAGGCTAAGGCACGACAACACACGGCTAGGAAATGCATGGCAAGGCAAGGAAAGGGTAACGCAAGGCAAGGCACGGTGAGGCTAGGCAAGGCTAATGCACGACAACGCAAGGCTAGGCAATGCACGACAATGCAAGTAAAGCTTAAAGCAAAGGAAGGCACGGTCAGGCGAGATAAGGCTAAGGCACGACAACGCAAGGCTAGGCAATGCAGGGAAGGCAAGGAAAGAGTAACGGAAGGTAAGGAAGGCAAGGGAAAGCAAGGAAAGGCAATGGTAACGGAAGGAACGGCACGGCAAGGGTTAACAAGTCTAAGGCACGACAACGCACGCTAGGCAATCCACGGCAAGGCAAGGAAAGGGTAACGCATGGGAAAGCACGGTCAGGGGAGCCAAGGCTAAGGCACGACAACGCAAGGCTTGGCAATGCACGGAAGGCAAGCAAAGAGTAACGGAAGGTAAGGAAGGCAAGGGAAAGCAAAGAAAGGCAAGTGTAACGGAAGGAACGGCACGGCAAGGGGAAACAAGGCTAAGGCAGACATCGCACGCTAGGCAATGCACGGCAAGGCAAGGAAAGGGTAACGCATGGGAAAGCACGGTCAGGCGAGGCAAGGCTAAGGAAAGCCAACCCAAGGCTAGGCAATGCACGGAAGGGAAGCAAAGAGTAACGGAAGGTAAGGAAGGCAAGGGAAAGGAAGGAAAGGCAAGTGTAACGGAAGGAACGGCACGGCAAGGGGAAACAAGGCTAAGGCACGACAACGCAAGCTAGGCAATGCACGGCAAGGCAAGGAAAGGGTAACGCATGGGAAAGCACGGTCAGGCGAGGCAAGGCTAAGGCATGACAACGCAAGGCTAGGCAATGCACGGAAAGCAAGCAAAGAGTAACGGAACGCAAGGAAGGCAAGGGAAAGCAAGGGAAGGCAAGGGTAATGGAAGGAACGGCACGGCAAGGGGAAACAAGGCTAAGGCACGGCAACGTAGGTTAGGCAATGCACGGCAAGGCAAGGAAAGGGTAACGCATGGGAAAGCACGTTCAGGCGAGGGAAGGCTAAGGCACGACAACGCAAGGCTAGGCAATGCACGGAAGGCTAGCAAAGAGTAACGGAAGGTAAGGAAGGCAAGGGAAAGCAAAGAAAGGCAAGTGTAACGGAAGGAACGGCACGTCAAGGGGAAACAAGGCTAAGGCACGACAACGCACGGCTAGGCAATGCACGGCAAGGCCAGGAAAGGGTAACGCAAGGAAAGGCACGGTGAGGCAAGGCAAGGCTAATGCACGAAAACGCAAGGCTAGGCGATGCACGACAATGCAAGGAAACTTAAAGCAAAGGAAGGCAAGGTCAGGCGAGATAAGGCTAAGGCACGACAAGGCAAGGCTAGGAAATTCAGGGAAGGCAAGCAAAGAGTAACGGAAGGTAAGCAAGGCAAGGAAAAGGAAGGAAAGGCCAGGGTAACGGAAGGAACGGCACGGCAAGGGGAAACAAGTCTAAGGCACGACACCGAACGCTAGGCAATGAACGGCAAGGCAAGGAAAGGGTAACGCATTCGAAAGCACGGTCAGGCGAGGCAACGCTAAGGCACGACAACGCAAGGCTAGGCAATGCACGGAAGGCAAGCAAAGAGTAACGGAAGGTAAGGAAGGCAAGGGAAAGGAAGGAAAGGCAAGTGTAAAGGAAGGAACGGCACGGCAAGGGGAAACAAGGCTAAGGCACGACAACGCACGGCTAGGCAATGCACAACAAGGCAAGGAAAGGGTAACGCATGGGAGAGCACGGTCAGGCGATGCAAGGCTAAGGCGTGACAACGCAAGGCTAGGCAATGCACGGAAAGCAAGCAAAGCGTTACGGAACGCAAGGAAGGCAAGGGAAAGCAAGGGAAGGCAAGGGTAACGGAAGGAACGGCACGGCAAGGGGTAACAAGGCTAAGGCACGGCAACGCAGGGCTAGGCAATGCACGGAAAGGCAAGGAAAGGGTAACCCAAGGCAAGGCACGGTGAGGCTAGGCAAGGCTAATGCACGACAACGCAAGGCTAGGCAATGCACGACAATGCAAGGAAAGCTTAAAGCAAAGGAAGGCACGGTCAGGCGAGATAAGGCTAAGGCACGACAACGCAAGGCTAGGCAATGCAGGGAAGGCAAGCAAAGAGTAACGGAACGTAAGGAAGTCAAGGAAAAGCAAGGAAGGGCAAGGGTAACGGAAGGAACGGCACGGGAAGCGGAAACAAGGCTAAGGCACGTCAACGCAGGCTGAGCAATGCACGGCAAGGCAAGGAAAGGGTAACGCATGGGAAAGCACGTTCAGGCGAGGCAAGGCTAAGGCACGACAACGCAAGGCTAGGCAATGCACGGAAGGCAAGCGAAGAGTAACGGAAGGTAAGGAAGGCAAGGGAAAGCAAAGAAAGGCAAGTGTAACGGAAGGAACTGCACGGCAAGGGGAAACAAGGCTAAGGCACGACAACGCACGGCTAGGCAATGCACCGCAAGGCAAGCAAAGGGTAACGCAAGGCAAGGCACGGTGAGGCTAGGAAAGGCTAATGCACGAAAACGCAAGGCTAGGCAATGCACGACAATGCAAGGAAAGCTTAAAGCAAAGGAAGGCAAGGTCAGGCGAGATAAGGCAAAGGCCCGACAACGCAAGGCTAGGCAATTCAGGGAAGGCAAGCAAAGAGTAACGGAAGGTAAGCAAGGCAAGGAAAAGGAAGGAAAGGCCAGGGTAACGTAAGGAACGGCACGGCAAGGGGAAACAAGTCTAAGGCACGACACCGAACGCTAGGCAATGAACGGCAAGGCAAGGAAAGGGTAACGCATTTGAAAGCACGGTCAGGCGAGGCAACGCTAAGGCACGACAACGCAAGGCTAGGCAATGCACGGCAAGGCAAGGAAAGGGTAAAGCAGGGGAATGCACGGTAAGGTGAGGCAAGGATAAGGCACGACAATGCAAGGCTAGGCAATGTACGGCAAGGCAAGGAAAGAGTAACGGAAGGAAAGGAAGGCAAGGCAAAGCCAGGTAAGGCAAGTGTAACAAAAGGCACGCCACGGCAAGGGGAATCAAGGCTAAGGCACGACAACGCACGGCTAGGCAATGCACGGCAAGGCAAGGAAAGGGTAACGCAAGGCAAGGCACGGTGAGGCTAGGCAAGGCTAATGCACGACAACCCAAGGCTAGGCAATGCATGACAATGCAAGGAAAGCTTAAAGCAAAGGAAGGCACGGTCAGGCGAGATAAGGGTAAGGCACGACAACGCAAGGCTAGGCAATGCACGGAAGGCAAGCAAAGAGTAACGGAAGGTAAGGAAGGCAAGGGAAAGCAAGGAAAGGCAAGTGTAACGGAAGGAACGGCACGGCAAGGGGAAACAGGGCTAAGGCACGACAACGCACGCTAGGCAATGCACGGCAAGGCAAGGAAATGGTAACGCATGGGAAAGCACGGTCAGGCGAGGCAACGCTAAGGCACGACAACGCAAGGCTAGGCAATGCACGGAAAGCAAGCAAAGAGTAACGGAACGCAAGGAAGGCAAGGGAAAGCAGGGAAAGGCAAGGGTAACGGAAGGAACGGCACGGCAAGGGGTAACAAGGCTAAGGCACGACAACGCAGGGCTAGGCAATGCACGGCAAGGCAAGGAAAGAGTAACGCAAGGAAAGGAAGGCAAGGGAAGTCCAGGCAAGGCAAGTGTAACAAAAGGCACGCAACGGCAAGGGGAAACAAGGCTAAGGAAAGCCAGTGCAAGGCTAGGCAATGCCCGGAAAGCAAGCAAGGAGTAACGGAATGCAAGGAAGGAAAGGGAAAGCAAGGGAAGGCAAGGGTAACGGAAGGAACCGCACGGCAAGGGTTAACAAGTCTAAGGCACGACAACACACGGCTAGGAAATGCACGGCAAGGCAAGGAAAGGGTAACGCAAGGCAAGGCACGGTGAGGCTAGGCAAGGTTAATGCACGACAACGCAAGGCTAGGCAATGCACGACAATGCAAGGAAAGCTTAAAGCAAAGGAAGGCACGGTCAGGCGAGATAAGGCTAAGGCACGACAACGCAAGGCTAGGCAATGCACGGAAGGCAAGCAAAGAGTAATGGAAGGTAAGGAAGGCAAGGGAAAGCAAGGAAAGTCAATGGTAACGGAAGGAACGGCACGGCAAGGGGAAACAAGGCTAAGGCACGACAACGCACGCTAGGCAATGCACGGCAAGGCAAGGAAAGGGTAACGCATGGGAAAGCACGGTCAGGCGAGGCAAGGCTAAGGCACGACAACCCAAGGCTAGGCAATGCACGGATGGCAAGCAAAGAGTAACGGAAGGTAAGGAAGGAAAGGGAAAGGAAAGAAAGGCAAGTGTAACGGAAGGAACGGCACGGCAAGGGGAAACAAGGCTAAGGCACGACAACGCACGGCTACGCAATGCACGGCAAGGCAAGCAAAGGGTAACGCAAGGAAAGGCACGGTGAGGCTAGGCAAGGCTAATGCACGAAAACGCAAGGCTAGGCAATGCACGACAATGCAAGGAAAGCTTAAAGCAAAGGAAGGCACGGTCAGGCGAGATAAGGCTAAGGCACGACAACGCAAGGCTAGGCAATGCACGGAAGGCAAGGAAAGAGTAACGGAAGGTAAGGAAGGCAAGGGAAAGCAAGGAAAGGCAAGGGTAACGGAAGGAACGGCACGGGAACCGGAAACAAGGCTAAGGCACGGCAACGCAGGCTGGGCAATGCACGGCAAGGCAAGGAAAGGGTAACGCATGGGAAAGCAAGTTCAGGCGAGGCAAGGCTAAGGCACGACGTCGCAGGGCTAGGCAATGCACGGAAGGCAAGCAAAGAGTAACGGAAGGTAAGGAAGGCAAGGGAAAGCAAAGAAAGGCAAGTGTAACGGAAGGAACTGCACGGCAAGGGGAAACAAGGCTAAGGCACGACACCGAACGCTAGGCAATGAACGTCAAGGCAAGGAAAGGGTAACGCATGGGAAAGCACGGTCAGGCGAGGCAAGGCTAGGCAATGCACGGAAGGTAAGCAAAGAGTAACGGAAGGTAAGGAAGGCAAGGGAAATCAAGGAAAGGCAAATGTAACGGAAGGAACGGCACGGCAAGGGGAAACAAGGCTAAGGCACGACAACGCACGCTAGGCAATGCACGGCAAGGCAAGGAAAGGGTAACGCAAGGCAAGGCACGGTGACGCTAGGCAAGGCTAATGCACGACAATGCAAGGCTAGGCAATGCACGACAATGCAAGGAAAGCTTAAAGCAAAGGAAGGCACTTTCAGGCGAGATAAGGCTAAGGCTCGACAACGCCAGGCTAGGCAATGCACGGAAGGCAAGCAAAGAGTAACGGAAGGTAAGGAAGGCAAGGGAAATCAAGGAAAGGCAAGTGTAACGGAAGGAACGGCACGGCAAGGGGAAACAAGGCTAAGGCACGACAACGCAAGATAGGCAATGCACGGCAAGGCAAGGAAAGGGTAACGCATGGGAAAGCACGGTCAGGCGAGGCAAGCCTAAGGCATGACAACGCAAGGCTAATCAATGCACGGAAAGCAAGCAAAGAGTAACGGAACGCAAGGAAGGCAAGGGAAAGCAAGGGAAGGCAAGGGTAATCGAAGGAACGGCACGGCAAGGGGTAACAAGGCTAAGGCACGACAACGCAGGGCTAGGCAATGCACGGCAAGGCAAGGAAAGAGTAACGGAAGGAAAGGAAGGCAAGGCAAAGCCAGGCAAGGCAAGTGTAACAAAAGGCACGCAACGGCAAGGGGAAACAAGGCTAAGGCACGACAACACACGGCTAGGAAATGCATGGCAAGGCAAGGAAAGGGTAACGCAAGGCAAGGCACGGTGAGGCTAGGCAAGGCTAATGCACGACAACGCAAGGCTAGGCAATGCACGACAATGCAAGTAAAGCTTAAAGCAAAGGAAGGCACGGTCAGGCGAGATAAGGCTAAGGCACGACAACGCAAGGCTAGGCAATGCAGGGAAGGCAAGCAAAGAGTAACGGAAGGTAAGGAAGGCAAGGGAAAGCAAGGAAAGGCAATGGTAACGGAAGGAACGGCACGGCAAGGGGAAACAAGTCTAAGGCACGACACCGCACGCTAGGCAATCCACGGCAAGGCAAGGAAAGGGTAACGCATGGGAAAGCACGGTCAGGGGAGCCAAGGCTAAGGCACGACAACGCAAGGCTTGGCAATGCACGGAAGGCAAGCAAAGAGTAACGGAATGTAAGGAAGGCAAGGGAAAGCAAAGAAAGGCAAGTGTAACGGAAGGAACGGCACGGCAAGGGGAAACAAGGCTAAGGCAGACATCGTACGCTAGGCAATGCACGGCAAGGCAAGGAAAGGGTAACGCATGGGAAAGCACGGTCAGGCGAGGCAAGGCTAAGGAAAGCCAACCCAAGGCTAGGCAATGCACGGAAGGGAAGCAAAGAGTAACGGAAGGTAAGGAAGGCAAGGGAAAGGAAGGAAAGGCAAGTGTAACGGAAGGAACGGCACGGCAAGGGGAAACAAGGCTAAGGCACGACAACGCACGGCTAGGCAATGCACAACAAGGCAAGGAAAGGGTAACGCATGGGAAAGCACGGTCAGGCGATGCAAGGCTAAGGCATGACAACGCAAGTCTAGGCAATGCACGGAAAGCAAGCAAAGAGTAACGGAACGCAAGGAAGGCAAAGGAAAGCAAGGGAAGGCAAGGGTAACGGAAGGAACGGCACGGCAAGGGGTAAGAAGGCTAAGGCACGGAAACGCAGGGCTAGGCAATGCACGGCAAGGCAAGGAAAGGGTAACGCAAGGCAAGGCACGGTGAGGCTAGGCAAGGCTAATGCACGACAACGCAAGGCTAGGCAATGCACGAAAATGCAAGGAAAGCTTAAAGCAAAGGAAGGCACGGTCAGGCGAGATAAGGCTAAGGCACGACAACGCAAGGCTAGGCAATGCAGGGAGGGCAAGCAAAGAGTAACGGAACGTAAGGAAGGCAAGGAAAAGCAAGTAAAGGCAAGTGTAACGGAAGGAACGGCACGGGAAGCGGAAACAAGGCTAAGGCACGGCAACGCAGGCTGAGCAATGCACGGCAAGGCAAGGAAAGGGTAACGCATGGGAAAGCACGTTCAGGCGAGGCAAGGCTAAGGCACGGCAACGCAAGGCTAGGCAATGCACGGAAGTCAAGCAAAGAGTAACGGAAGGTAAGCAAGGCAAGGAAAAGGAAGGAAAGGCCAGGTAAACGGAAGGAACGGCACGGCAAGGGGAAACAAGTCTAAGGCACGACACCGAACGCTAGGCAATGAACGGCAAGGCAAGGAAAGGGTAACGCATTTGAAAGCACGGTCAGGCGAGGCAACGCTAAGGCACGACAACGCAAGGCTAGGCAATGCACGGAAGGCAAGCAAAGAGTAACGGAAGGCAAGGAAGGCAAGGGAAAGCAAGGCAAGGTAAGGGTAACGGAAGGAACGTCACGGCAAGGGGAAACAAGGCTAAGGCACGACAACGCACGGCTAGGCAATGCACGGCAAGGCAAGTAAAGGGTAACGCAAGGCAAGGCACGGTGAGGCTAGGCAAGGGTAATGCACGACAACGAAAGGCTTGGCAATGCACGACAATACAAGTAAAGCTTAAAGCAAAGGAAGGCACGGTCAGAAGAGATAAGGCTAAGGCACGACAACGCAAGGCTAGGCAATGCAGGGAAGGCAAGGAAAGAGTAACGGAAGGTAAGGAAGGCAAAGGAAAGCAAGGAAAGGCAATGGTAACGGAAGGAACGGCACGGCAAGGGGAAACAAGTCTAAGGCACGACAACGCACGCTAGGCAATGCACGGCAAGGGAAGGAAAGGGTAACGCATGGGAAAGAACGGTCAGGGGAGGCAAGCCTAAGGCATGACAACGCAAGGCTAGGCAATGCACGGAAGGTAAGCAAAGAGTAACGGAAGGCAAGGAAGGCAAGGGAAAGCAAAGAAAGGCAAGTGTAACGGAAGGAACTGCACGGCAAGGGGAAACAAGGCTAAGGTACGACAACGCACGGCTAGGCAATGCACGGCAAGGCAAGCAAAGGGTAACGCAAGGCAAGGCACGGTGAGGCTAGGCAAGGCTAATGCACGACAACGCAAGGCTAGGCAATGCACGACAATGCAAGGAAAGCTTAAAGCAAAGGAAGGCAAGGTCAGGCGAGATAAGGCTAAGGCACGACAACGCAAGGCTAGGCAATGCAGGGAAGGCAAGCAAAGAGTAACGGAAGGCAAGCAAGGCAAGGAAAAGGAAGGAAAGGCTAGGGTAACGGAAGGAACGGCACGGCAAGGGGAAACAAGTCTAAGGCACGACACCGAACGCTAGGCAATGAACGGCAAGGCAAGGAAAGGGTAACGCATTTGAAAGCACGGTCAGGCGAGGCAAGGATAAGGCACGACAATGCAAGGCTAGGCACTGCACGGCAAGGCAAGGAAAGAGTAACGGAAGGAAAGGAAGGCAAGACAAAGCCAGGGAAGGCAAGTGTAACAAAAGGCACGCCACGGCAAGGGGAATCAAGGCTAAGGCACGACAACGCACGGCTAGGCAATGCACGGCAAGGCAAGGAAAGGGTAACGCAAGGCAAGGCACGGTGAGGCTAGGCAAGGATAATGCACGACAACGCAAGGCTAGGCAATGCACGGCAACGCAAGGAAAGGGTAACGCAGGGGAATGCACGGTAAGGTGAGGCAAGGATAAGGCACGACAATGCAAGGCGAGGCAATGCACGGCAAGGCAAGGAAAGAGTAACGGAAGGAAAGGAAGGCAAGGCAAAGCCAGGCAAGGCAAGTGTAACAAAAGGTACGCCACGGCAAGGGGAATCAAGGCTAAGGCACGACAACGCACGGCTAGGCAATGCACGGCAAGGCAAGGAAAGGGTAACGCAAGGCAAGGCACGGTGAGGCTAGGCAAGGCTAATGCACGACAACGCAAGGCTAGGCAATGCACGACAATGCAAGGAAAGCTTAAAGCAAAGGAAGGCACGGTCAGGCGAGATAAGGCTAAGGCACGACAACGCAAGGCTAGGCAATGCACGGAAGGCAAGCAAAGTGTAACAGGAGGTAAGGAAGGCAAGGGAAAGCAAGGAAAGGCAAGTGTAACGGAAGGAACGGCACGGAAAGGGGAAACAAGGCTAAGGCACGATAACGCACGCTAGGCAATGCACGGCAAGGCAAGGAAATGGTAACGCATGGGAAAGCACGGTCAGGCGAGGCAAGCCTAAGGCATGACAACGCAAGGCTAGGCAATGCACGGAAAGCAAGCAAAGAGTAACGGAACGCAAGGATGGCAAGGAAAAGCAAGGGAAGGCAAGGGTAACGGAAGGAACGGCACGGCAAGGGGTAACAAGGCTAAGGCACGACAACGCAGGGCTAGGCAATGCACGGCAAGGCAAGGAAAGAGTAACGCAAGGAAAGGAAGGCAAGGCAAAGCCAGGCAAGGCAAGTGTAACAAAAGGCACGCAAGGGCAAGTGGAAACAAGGCTAAGGAAAGCCAACGCAAGGCTAGGCAATGCCCGGAAAGCAAGCAAGGAGTAACGGAATGCAAGGAAGGAAAGGGAAAGCAAGGGAAGGCAAGGGTAACGGAAGGAACGGCACGGCAAGGGGAAACAAGGCTAAGGCACGACAACGCACGCTAGGCAATGCACGGCAAGGCAAGGAAAGGGTAACGCATGGGAAAGCACGGTCAGGCGAGGCAAGGCTAAGGCACGACAACCCAAGGCTAGGCAATGCACGGAAGCCAAGCAAAGAGAAACGGAAGGTAAGGAAGGAAAGGGAAAGCAAAGAAAGGCAAGTGTAAGGGAAGGTACGGCACGGCAAGCGGAAACAAGGCTAAGGCACGACAACGCACGGCTAGGCAATGCACGGCAAGGCAAGCAAAGGGTAACGCAAGGAAAGGCACGGTGAGGCTAGGCAAGGCTAATGCACGAAAACGCAAGGCTAGGCAATGCACGACAATGCAAGGAAAGCTTAAAGTAAAGGAAGGCACGGTCAGGCGAGATAAGGCTAAGGCACGACAACGCAAGGCTAGGCATTGCAGGGAAGGCAAGCAAAGAGTAACGGAAGGTAAGCAAGGCAAGGAAAAGCAAGGAAAGGCAAGTGTAACGGAAGGAACGGCACGGCAAGGGGAAACAAGGCTAAGGCACGACAACGCACGGCTAGGCAATGCACGGCAAGGCAAGGAAAGGGTAACGCATGGGAAAGCACGGTCAGGCGAGGCAAGGCTAAGGCACGACAACCCAAGGCTAGGCAATGCACGGAAGGCAAGCAAAGAGTAACGGAAGGTAAGGAAGGCAAGGGAAAGCAAGGAAAGGCAAGGGTAACGGAAGGAACGGCACGGCAAGGGGTAACAAGGCTAAGGCACGACAACGCAGGGCTAGGCAATGCACGGCAAGGCAAGGAAAGGGTAACGCAGGGGAAGGCACCGTCAGGTGAGGCAAAGATAAGGCACGACAATGCAAGGCTAGGCAATGCACGGCAAGGCAAGGAAAGAGTAACGGAAGGAAAGGAAGGCAAGGCAAAGCCAGGTAAGGCAAGTGTAACAAAAGGCACGCAACGGCAAGGGGAAACAAGGCTAAGGCACGACAACAGACGGCTAGGAAATGCACGGCAAGGCAAGGAAAGGGTAACGCAAGGCAAGGCACGGTGAGGCGAGGCAAGGCTAAGGAAAGCCAACGCAAGGCTAGGCAATGCACGGTAAGCAAGCAAGGAGTAACGGAATGCAAGGAAGGAAACGGAAAGCAAGGGAAGGCAAGGGTAACGGAAGGAACGGCACGGCAAGGGGTAACAAGGCTAAGGCACGACAACACACGGCTAGGAAATGCACGGCAAGGCAAGGAAAGGGTAACGCAAGGCAAGGCACGGTGAGGCTAGGCAAGGTTAATGCACGACAACGCAAGGCTAGGCAATGCACGACAATGCAAGGAAAGCTTAAAGCAAAGGAAGGCACGGTCAGGCGAGATAAGGCTAAAGCACGACAACGCAAGGCTAGGCAATGCACGGAAGGCAAGCAAAGAGTAACGGAAGGTAAGGAAGGCAAGGGAAAGCAAGGAAAGGCAATAGTAACGGAAGGAACGGCACGGCAAGGGGAAACAAGGCTAAGGCACGACAACGCACGCTAGGCAATGCACGGCAAGGCAAGGAAAGGGTAACGCATGGGAAATCACGGTCAGGCGAGGCAAGGCTAAGGCATGACAACGCAAGGCTAGGCAATGCACGGAAAGCAAGGAAAGAGTAACGGAACGCAAGGAAGGCAAGGGAAAGCAAGGGAAGGCAAGGGTAATGGAAGGAGCGGCACGGCAAGGGGAAACAAGGCTAAGGCACGACAACGCACGGCTAGGCAATGCACGGCAAGGCAAGCAAAGGGTAACGCAAGGAAAGGCACGGTGAGGCTAGGCAAGGCTAATGCACGAAAACGCAAGGCTAGGCGATGCACGACAATGCAAGGAAACTTAAAGCAAAGGAAGGCAAGGTCAGGCGAGATAAGGCTAAGGCACGACAAGGCAAGGCTAGGAAATTCAGGGAAGGCAAGCAAAGAGTAACGGAAGGTAAGCAAGGCAAGGAAAAGGAAGGAAAGTCCAGGGTAACGGAAGGAACGGCACGGCAAGGGGAAACAAGTCTAAGGCACGACACCGAACGCTAGGCAATGAACGGCAAGGCAAGGAAAGGGTAACGCATTTGAAAGCACGGTCAGGCGCGGCAACGCTAAGGCACGACAACGCAAGGCTAGGCAATGCAGGGAAGGCAAGCAAAGAGTAACGGAAGGTAAGGAAGGCAAGGAAAAGCAAGGAAAGGCAAGGGTAACGGAAGGAACGGCACGGCAAGGGGAAACAAGGCTAAGGCACGACACCGAACGCTAGGCAATGAACGGCAAGGCAAGGTAAGGGTAACGCATGGGAAAGCACGGTCAGGCGAGGCAAGGCTAGGCAATGCACGGAAGGCAAGCAAAGAGTAACGGAAGGTAAGGAAGGCAAGGGAAAGCAAGGAAAGGCAAGTGTAATGGAAGGAACGGCACGGCAAGGGGAAACAAGGCTAAGGCACGACAACGCACGCTAGGCAATGCACGGCAAGGCAAGGAAAGGGTAACGCATGGGAAAGCACGGTCAGGCGAGGCAAGGCTAAGGCATGACAACGCAAGGCTAGGCAATGCACGGAAAGCAAGCAAAGTGTAACGGAACGCAAGGAAGGCAAGGGAAAGCAAGGGAAGGCAAGGGTAACGGAAGGAACGGCACGGCAAGGGGTAACAAGGCTAAGGCACGACAACGCAGGGCTAGGCAATGCACGGCAAGGCAAGGAAAGGGTAACGCAGGGGAAGGCACGGTCAGGTGAGGCAAGGATAAGGCACGACAATGCAAGGCTAGGCAATGCACGGCAAGGCAAGGAAAGAGTAACGGAAGGAAAGGAAGGCAAGGAAAAGCCAGGCAAGGCAAGTGTAACAAAAGGCACGCCACGGCAAGGGGAATCAAGGCTAAGGCACGACAACGCACGGCTAGGCAATGCACGGCAAGGCAAGGAAAGGGTAACGCAAGGCAAGGCACGGTGAGGCTAGGCAAGGATAATGCACGACAACGCAAGGCTAGGCAATGCACGACAATGCAAGGAAAGCTTAAAGCAAAGGAAGGCACGGTCAGGCGAGATAAGGCTAAGGCACGACAACGCAAGGCTAGGCAATGCACGGAAGGCAAGCAAAGAGTAACGGAAGGTAAGGAAGGCAAGGGAAAGCAAAGAAAGGCAATGTAACGGAAGGAACTGCACGGCAAGGGGAAACAAGGCTAAGGCACGACAACGCACGGCTAGGCAATGCACGGCAAGGCAAGCAAAGGGTAACGCAAGGCAAGGCACGGTGAGGCTAGGCAAGGCTAATGCACGAAAACGCAAGGCTAGGCAATGCACGAAAATGCAAGGAAAGCTTAAAGCAAAGAAAGGCAAGGTCAGGCGAGATAAGGCAAAGGCACGACAACGCAAGGCTATGCAATGCAGGGAAGGCAAGCAAAGAGTAACGGAAGGCAAGCAAGGCAAGGAAAAGGAAGGAAAGGCTAGGGTAACGGAAGGAACGGCACGGCAAGGGGAAACAAGTCTAAGGCACGACACCGAACGCTAGGCAATGAACGGCAAGGCAAGGAAAGGGTAACGCATGGGAAAGCACGGTCAGGCGAGGCAAGGCTAAGGCACGACAACGCAAGGCTAGGCAATGCACGGAAGGCAAGCAAAGAGTAACGGACGGTAAGGAAGGCAAGGGAAAGCAAGGAAAGGCAAGTGTAACGGAAGGAACGGCACGGCAAGGGGAAACAAGGCTAAGGCACGACAACGCACGCTAGGCAATGCACGGCAAGGCAAGGAAAGGGTAACGCATGGGAAAGCACGGTCAGGCGAGGCAAGGCTAAGGCATGACAACGCAAGGCTAGGCAATGCACGGAAGGCTAGCATAGAGTAACGGAAGGTAAGGAAGGCAAGGAAAAGCAAGGAAAGGCAAGGGTAACGGAAGGAACGGCACGGGAACCGGAAACAAGGCTAAGGCACGGCAAGGCAGGCTGGGCAATGCACGGCAAGGCAAGGAAAGGGTAACGCATGGGAAAGCAAGTTCAGGCGAGGGAAGGCTAAGGCACGACAACGCAAGGCTAGGCAATGCACGGAAGGCAAGCAAAGAGTAACGGAAGGTAAGGAAGGCAAGGGAAAGCAAAGAAAGGCAAGTGTAACGGAAGGAACTGCACGGCAAGGGGAAACAAGGCTAAGGCACGACACCGAACGCTAGGCAATGAACGTCAAGGCAAGGAAAGGGTAACGCATGGTAAAGAACGGTCAGGCGAGGCAAGGCTAGGCAATGCACGGAAGGTAAGCAAAGAGCAACGGAAGGTAAGGAAGGCAAGGGAAATCAAGGAAAGGCAAATGTAACGGAAGGAACGGCACGGCAAGGGGAAACAAGGCTAAGGCACGACAACGCAGGGCTAGGCAATGCACGGCAAGGCAAGGAAAGGGTAACGCAAGGCAAGGCACGGTGAGGCTAGGCAAGGCTAATGCACGACAATGCAAGGCTAGGCAATGCACGACAATGCAAGGAAAGCTTAAAGCAAAGGAAGGCACGGTCAGGCGAGATAAGGCTAAGGCTCGACAACGCAAGGCTAGGCAATGCACGGAAGGCAAGCAAAGAGTAACGGAAGGTAAGGTAGGCAAGGGAAATCAAGGAAAGGCAAGTGTAACGGAAGGAACGGCACGGCAAGGGGAAACAAGGCTAAGGCACGACAACGCACGCTAGGCAATGCACGGCAAGGCAAGGAAAGGGTAACGCATGGGAAAGCACGGTCAGGCGAGGCAAGCCTAAGGCATGACAACGCAAGGCTAGGCAATGCACGGAAAGCAAGCAAAGAGTAACGGAAGGCAAGGAAGGCAAGGGAAAGCAAGGGAAGGCAAGGGTAACCGAAGGAACGGCACGGCAAGGGGAAACAAGGCTAAGGCACGACAACGCAGGGCTAGGCAATGCACGGCAAGGCAAGGAAAGAGTAACGGAAGGAAAGGAAGGCAAGGCAAAGCCAGGCAAGGCAAGTGTAACAAAAGGCACGCAACGGCAAGGGGAAACAAGGCTAAGGCACGACAACACACGGCTAGGAAATGCATGGCAAGGCAAGGAAAGGGTAACGCAAGGCAAGGCACGGTGAGGCTAGGCAAGGCTAATGCACGACAACGCAAGGCTAGGCAATGCACGACAATGCAAGTAAAGCTTAAAGCAAAGGAAGGCACGGTCAGGCGAGATAAGGCTAAGGCACGACAACGCAAGGCTAGGCAATGCAGGGAAGGCAAGCAAAGAGTAACGGAAGGTAAGGAAGGCAAGGGAAAGCAAGGAAAGGCAATGGTAACGGAAGGAACGGCACGGCAAGGGGAAACAAGTCTAAGGCACGACAACGCACACTAGGCAATCCACGGCAAGGCAAGGAAAGGGTAACGCATGGGAAAGCACGGTCAGGGGAGCCAAGGCTAAGGCACGACAACGCAAGGCTTGCCAATGCACGGAAGGCAAGCAAAGAGTAACGGAATGTAAGGAAGGCAAGGGAAAGCAAAGAAAGGCAAGTGTAACGGAAGGAACGGCACGGCAAGGGGAAACAAGGCTAAGGCAGACATCGCACGCTAGGCAATCGACGGCAAGGCAAGGAAAGGGTAACGCATGGGAAAGCACGGTCAGGCGAGGCAAGGCTAAGGAAAGCCAACCCAAGTCTAGGCAATGCACGGAAGGGAAGCAAAGAGTAACGGAAGGTAAGGAAGGCAAGGGAAAGGAAGGAAAGGCAAGTGTAAGGGAAGGAACGGCACGGCAAGGGGAAACAAGGCTAAGGCACGACAACGCACGGCTAGGCAATGCACAACAAGGCAAGGAAAGGGTAACGCATGGGAAAGCACGGTCAGGCGATGCAAGGCTAAGGCATGACAACGCAAGGCTAGGCAATGCACGGAAAGCAAGCAAAGAGTAACGGAACGCAAGGAAGGCAAAGGAAAGCAAGGGAAGGCAAGTGTAACGGAAGGAACGGCACGGGAAGCGGAAACAAGGCTAAGGCACGGCAACGCAGGCTGAGCAATGCACGGCAAGGCAAGGAAAGGGTAACGCATGGGAAAGCACGTTCAGGCGAGGCAAGGCTAAGGCACGGCAACGCAAGGCTAGGCAATGCACGGAAGGCAAGCAAAGAGTAACGGAAGGTAAGCAAGGCAAGGAAAAGGAAGGAAAGGCCAGGTAAACGGAAGGAACGGCACGGCAAGGGGAAACAAGTCTAAGGCACGACACCGAACGCTAGGCAATGAACGGCAAGGCAAGGAAAGAGTAACGCATTTGAAAGCACGGTCAGGCGAGGCAACGCTAAGGCACGACAACGCAAGGCTAGGCAATGCACGGAAGGCAAGCAAAGAGTAACGGAAGGCAAGGAAGGCAAGGGAAAGCAAGGCAAGGTAAGGGTAACGGAAGGAACGTCACGGCAAGGGGAAACAAGGCTAAGGCACGACAACGCACGGCTAGGCAATGCACTGCAAGGCAAGTAAAGGGTAACGCAAGGCAAGGCACGGTGAGGCTAGGCAAGGCTAATGCACGACAACGCAAGGCTAGGTAATGCACGACAATGCAAGTAAAGCTTAAAGCAAAGGAAGGCACGGTCAGAAGAGATAAGGCTAAGGCACGACAACGCAAGGCTAGGCAATGCAGGGAAGGCAAGGAAAGAGTAACGGAAGGTAAGGAAGGCAAAGGAAAGCAAGGAAAGGCAATGGTAACGGAAGGAACGGCACGGCAAGGGGAAACAAGTCTAAGGCACGACAACGCACGCTAGGCAATGCACGGCAAGGGAAGGAAAGGGTAACGCATGGGAAAGAACGGTCAGGGGAGGTAAGGCTAAGGCACGACAACGCAAGGCTAGGCAATGCACGGAAGGTAAGCAAAGAGTAACGGAAGGTAAGGAAGGCAAGGGAAGGCAAAGAAAGGCAAATGTAACGGAAGGAACTGCATGGCAAGGGGAAACAAGGCTAAGGCACGACAACGCACGGCTAGGCAATGCACGGCAAGGCAAGCAAAGGGTAACGCAAGGCAAGGCACGGTGAGGCTAGGCAAGGCTAATGCACGAAAACGCAAGGCTAGGCAATGCACGACAATGCAAGGAAAGCTTAAAGCAAAGGAAGGCACGGTCAGGCGAGATAAGGCTAAGGCACGACAACGCAAGGCTAGGCAATGCAGGGAAGGGAAGCAAAGAGTAACGGAAGGCAAGCAAGGCAAGGAAAAGGAAGGAAAGGCTAGGGTAACGGAAGGAACGGCACGGCAAGGGGAAACAAGTCTAAGGCACGACACCGAACGCTAGGCAATGAACGGCAAGGCAAGGAAAGGGTAACGCATTTGAAAGCACGGTCAGGCGAGGCAAGGATAAGGCACGACAATGCAAGGCTAGGCACTGCACGGCAAGGCAAGGAAAGAGTAAGTGAAGGAAAGGAAGGCAAGACAAAGCCAGGCAAGGCAAGTGTAACAAAAGGCACGCCACGGCAAGGGGAATCAAGGTTAAGGCACGAGGCAATGCACGGCAAGGCAAGGAAAGGGTAACGCAAGGCAAGGCACGATGAGGCTAGGCAAGGCTAAGGCATGACAATGCAAGGCTAGGCAATGCACGGAAAGCAAGCAAAGAGTAACGGAACGCAAGGAAGGCAAGGGAAAGCAAGGAAAGGCAAGGGTAACGGAAGGAACGTCACGGCAAGGGGTAACAAGGCTAAGCCACGACAACGCAGGGCTTGGCAATGCACGGCAAGGCAAGGAAAGAGTAACGCAAGGAAAGGAAGGCAAGGCAAAGCCAGGCAAGGCAAGTGTAACAAAAGGCACGCAAGGGCAAGGGGAAACAAGGCTAAGGAAAGCCAACGCAAGGCTAGGCAATGCACGGAAAGCAAGCAAGGAGTAACGGAATGCAAGGAAGGAAAGGGAAAGCAAGGGAAGGCAAGGGTAACGGAAGGAACGGCATTTCAAGGGTTAACAAGGCTAAGGCACGACAACACACGGCTAGGAAATGCACGGCAAGGCAAGGAAAGGGTAACGCAAGGCAAGGCACGGTGAGGCTAGGCAAGGTTAATTCACGACCACGCAAGGCTAGGCAATGCACGACAATGCAAGGAAAGCTTAAAGCAAAGGAAGACACGGTCAGGCGAGATAAGGCTAAGGCACGAGAATGCAAGGCTAGGCAATGCACGGAAGGCAAGCAAAGAGTAACGGAAGGTAAGGAAGGCAAGGGAAAGCAAGGAAAGGCAATGGTAACGGAAGGAACGGCACGGCAAGGGGAAACAAGGCTAAGGCACGACAACGCACGATAGGCAATCCACGGCAAGGCAAGGAAAGGGTAACGCATGGGAAAGCACGGTCAGGGGAGCCAAGGCTAAGGCACGACAACGCAAGGCTTGCCAATGCACGGAAGGCAAGCAAAGAGTAACGGAATGTAAGGAAGGCAAGGGAAAGCAAAGAAAGGCAAGTGTAACGGAAGGAACGGCACGGCAAGGGGAAACAAGGCTAAGGCAGACATCGCACGCTAGGCAATGGACGGCAAGGCAAGGAAAGGGTAACGCATGGGAAAGCACGGTCAGGCGAGGCAAGGCTAAGGAAAGCCAACCCAAGGCTAGGCAATGCACGGAAGGGAAGCAAAGAGTAACGGAAGGTAAGGAAGGCAAGGGAAAGGAAGGAAAGGCAAGTGTAACGGAAGGAACGGCACGGCAAGGGGAAACAAGGCTAAGGCACGGCAACGCAGGCTAGGCAATGCACGGCAAGGCAAGGAAAGGGTAACGCATGGGAAAGCACGGTCAGGCGAGGCAAGGCTAAGGCACGACAAATCAAGGCTAGGCAATGCACGGAAAGCAAGCAAAGAGTAACGGAACGCAAGGAAGGCAAGGGAAAGCAAGGGAAGGCAAGGGTAACGGAAGGAACGGCACGGCAAGGGGTAACAAGGCTAAGGCACGACAACGCACGCTAGGCAATGCACGGCAAGGCAAGGAAAGGGTAACGCATGGGAAAGCACGGTCAGGCGAGGCAAGGATAAGGCACGACAATGCAAGGCTAGGCAATGCACGGCAAGGCAAGGAAAGAGTAACGGAAGGAAAGGAAGGCAAGGGAAAGCAAGGCAAGGCAAGGGTAACGGAAGGAACGGCACGGCAAGGGGAAACAAGGCTAAGGCACGACAACGCACGGCTAGGCAATGCACTGCAAGGCAAGTAAAGGGTAACGCAAGGCAAGGCACGGTGAGGCTAGGCAAGGCTAATGCACGACAACGCAAGGCTAGGCAATGCACGACAATGCAAGTAAAGCTTAAAGCAAAGGAAGGCACGGTCAGAAGAGATAAGGCTAAGGCACGACAACGCACGGCTAGGCAATGCACGGCAAGGCAAGCAAAGGGTAACGCAAGGCAAGGCACGGTGAGGCTAGGCAAGGCTAATGCACGACAACGCAAGGCTAGGCAATGCACGACAATGCAAGTAAAGCTTAAAGCAAAGGAAGGCACGGTCAGAAGAGATAAGGCTAAGGCACGACAACGCAAGGCTAGGCAATGCAGGGAAGGCAAGGAAAGAGTAACGGAAGGTAAGGAAGGCAAGGGAAAGCAAGGAAAGGCAATGGTAACGGAAGGAACGGCACGGCAAGGGGAAACAAGTCTAAGGCACGACAACGCACGCTAGGCAATGCACGGCAAGGGAAGGAAAGGGTAACGCATGGGAAAGAACGGTCAGGGGAGGTAAGGCTAAGGCACGACAACGCAAGGCTAGGCAATGCACGGAAGGTAAGCAAAGAGTAACGGAAGGTAAGGAAGGCAAGGGAAAGCAAAGAAAGGCAAGTGTAACGGAAGGAACGGCACGGCAAGGGGAAACAAGGCTAAGGCACGACAACGCACGGCTAGGCAATGCACGGCAAGGAAAGCGAAGGGTAACGCAAGGAAAGGCACGGTGAGGCTAGGCAAGGCTAATGCACGAAAACGCAAGGCTAGGCAATGCACGACAATGCAAGGAAAGCTTAAAGCAAAGGAAGGCAAGGTCAGGCGAGATAAGGCAAAGGCACGAAAACGCAAGGCTAGGCAATGCAGGGAAGGCAAGCAAAGAGTAACGGAAGGCAAGCAAGGCAAGGAAAAGGAAGGAAAGGCTAGGGTAACGGAAGGAACGGCACGGCAAGGGGAAACAAGTCTAAGGCACGACACCGAACGCTAGGCAATGAACGGCAAGGCAAGGAAAGGGTAACGCATTTGAAAGCACGGTTAGGCGAGGCAAGGATAAGGCACGACAATGCAAGGCTAGGCACTGCACGGCAAGGCAAGGAAAGAGTAACGGTAGGAAAGGAAGGCAAGACAAAGCCAGGCAAGGCAAGTGTAACAAAAGGCACGCCACGGCAAGGGGAATCAAGGTTAAGGCACGACAACGCACGGCTAGGCAATGCACGGCAAGGCAAGGAAAGGGTAACGCAAGGCAAGGCACGATGAGGCTAGGCAAGGCTAAGGCATGACAATGCAAGGCTAGGCAATGCACGGAAAGCAAGCAAAGAGTAACGGAACGCAAGGAAGGCAAGGGAAAGCAAGGAAAGGCAAGGGTAACGGAAGGAACGTCACGGCAAGGGGTAACAAGGCTAAGCCACGACAACGCAGGGCTAGGCAATGCACGGCAAGGCAAGGAAAGAGTAACGCAAGGAAAGGAAGGCAAGGCAAAGCCAGGCAAGGCAAGTGTAACAAAAGGCACGCAAGGGCAAGGGGAAACAAGGCTAAGGAAAGCCAACGCAAGGCTAGGCAATGCACGGAAAGCAAGCAAGGAGTAACGGAATGCAAGGAAGGAAAGGGAAAGCAAGGGAAGGCAAGGGTAACGGAAGGAACGGCATTTCAAGGGTTAACAAGGCTAAGGCACGACAACACACGGCTAGGAAATGCACGGCAAGGCAAGGAAAGGGTAACGCAAGGCAAGGCACGGTGAGGCTAGGCAAGGTTAATTCACGACAACGCAAGGCTAGGCAATGTACGACAATGCAAGGAAAGCTTAAAGCAAAGGAAGGCACGGTCAGGCGAGATAAGGCTAAGGCACGAGAATGCAAGGCTAGGCAATGCACGGAAGGCAAGCAAAGAGTAACGGAAGGTAAGGAAGGCAAGGGAAAGCAAGGAAAGGCAATGGTAACGGAAGGAACGGCACGGCAAGGGGAAACAAGGCTAAGGCACGACAACGCACGATAGGCAATGCACGGCAAGGCAAGGAAAGGGTAACGCATGGGAAAGCACGGTCAGGCGAGGCAAGGCTAAGGCACGACAACCCAAGGCTAGGCAATGCACGGAAGGCAAGCAAAGAGTAACGGAAGGTAAGGAAGGCAACGGAAAGCAAGGAAAGGCAAGTGTAACGGAAGGAACGGCAACGGACAAGGCTAAGGCACGACAACGCACGGCTAGGCAATGCACGGCAAGGCAAGGAAAGGGTAACGCAAGGCAAGGCACGGTGAGGCTAGGCAAGGCTAATGCACGACAACGCAAGGCTAGGCAATGCACGACAATGCAAGGAAAGCTTAAAGAAAAGGAAGGCACGGTCAGGCGAGATAAGGCTAAGGCACGACAACGCAAGGCTAGGCAATGCACGGAAGGCAAGGAAAGAGTAACGGAAGGTAAGGAAGGCAAGGGAAAGCAAGGAAAGGCAAGGGTAACGGAAGGAACGGCACGGCAAGGGGAAACAAGGCTAAGGCACGGCAACGCAGGCTAGGCAATGCACGGCAAGGCAAGGAAAGGGTAACGCATGGGAAAGCACGGTCAGGCGAGGCAAGGCTAAGGCACGACAAATCAAGGCTAGGCAATGCACGGAAAGCAAGCAAAGAGTAACGGAACGCAAGGAAGGCAAGGGAAAGCAAAGGAAGGCAAGGGTAACGGAAGGAACGGCACGGCAAGGGGTAACAAGGCTAAGGCACGACAACGCAGGGCTAGGCAATGCACGGCAAGGCAAGGAAAGGGTAACGCAGGGGAAGGCACCGTCAGGTGAGGCAAGGATAAGGCACGACAATGCAAGGCTAGGCAATGCACGGCATGGCAAGGAAAGAGTAACGGAAGGAAAGGAAGGCAAGGCAAAGCCAGGCAAGGCAAGTGTAACAAAAGGCACGCAACGGCAAGGGGAAACAAGGCTAAGGCACGACAACAGACGGCTAGGAAATGCACGGCAAGGCAAGTAAAGGGTAACGCAAGGCAAGGCACGGTGAGGCTAGGCAAGGCTAATGCACGACAACGCAATCGCTAGGCAATGCACGACAATGCAAGTAAAGCTTAAAGCAAAGGAAGGCACGGTCAGAAGAGATAAGGCTAAGGCACGACAACGCAAGGCTAGGCAATGCAGGGAACGCAAGGAAAGAGTAACGGAAGGTAAGGAAGGCAAAGGAAAGCAAGGAAAGGCAATGGTAACGGAAGGAACGGCACGGCAAGGGGAAACAAGTCTAAGGCACGACAACGCACGCTAGGCAATGCACGGCAAGGGAAGGAAAGGGTAACGCATGGGAAAGAACGGTCAGGGGAGGCAACGCTAAGGCACGACAACACAAGGCTTGGTAATGCACGGAAGGCAAGCAAAGAGTAACGGAACGCAAGGAAGGCAAGGGAAAGCAAGGGAAAGCAAGGGTAACGGAAGGAACGGCACGGCAAGGGGAAACAAGGCTAAGGCACGACAACGCAGGCTAGGCAATGCACGGCAAGGCAAGGAAAGGGTAACGCATGGGAAAGCACGGTCAGGCGAGGCAAGGCTAAGGCACGACAACGCAAGGCTAGGCAATGCACGGAAGGCCAGCAAACAGTAACGGAAGGTAAGGAAGGCAAGGGAAAGCAAAGAAAGGCAAGTGTAACGGAAGGAACGGCACGGCAATGGGAAACAAGGCTAAGGCACGACAACGCACGGCTAGGCAATGCACGGCAAGGCAAGCAAAGGGTAACGCAAGGCAAGGCACGGTGAGGCTAGGCAAGGCTAATGCACGACAACGCAAGGCTAGGCAATGCACGACAATGCAAGGAAAGCTTAAAGCAAAGGAAGGCACGGTCAGGCGAGATAAGGCTAAGGCACGACAACGCAAGGCTAGGCAATGCAGGGAAGGCAAGCAAAGAGTAACGGAAGGTAAGCAAGGCAAGGAAAAGGAAGGAAAGGCCAGGGTAACGGAAGGAACCGCACGGCAGGGGAAACAAGTCTAAGGCACGACACCGAACGCTAGGCAATGAACGGCAAGGCAAGGAAAGGGTAACGCATTTGAAAGCACGGTCAGGCGAGGCAACGCTAAGGCACGACAAGGCAAGGCTAGGCAATGCACGGAAGGCAAGCAAAGAGTAACGGAAGGTAAGGAAGGCAAGGGAAAGGAAGGAAAGGCAAGTGTAACGGAAGGAACGGCACGGCAAGGGGAAACAAGGCTAACGCACGACAACGCACGGCTAGGCAATGCACAACAAGGCAAGGAAAGGGTAACGCATGGGAAAGCACGGTCAGGTGAGGCAAGGATAAGGCACGACAATGCAAGGCTAGGCAATGCACGGCAAGGCAAGGAAAGAGTAACGGAAGGAAAGGAAGGCAAGGGAAAGCAAGGAAAGGCAAGTGTAACGGAAGGAACGGCACGGCAAGGGGAAACAAGGCTAAGGCACGACAACGCACGCTAGGCAATGCACGGCAAGGCAAGGAAAGGGTAACGCATGGGAAAGCACGGTCAGGCGAGGCAAGGCTAAGGCATGACAACGCAAGGCTAGGCAATGCATGGAAGGCTAGCAAAGTGTAACGGAAGGTAAGGAAGGCAAGGAAAAGCAAGGAAAGGCAAGGGTAACGGAAGGAACGGCACGGGAACCGGAAACAAGGCTAAGGCACGGCAAGGCAGGCTGGGCAATGCACGGCAAGGCAAGGAAAGGGTAACGCATGGGAAAGCAAGTTCAGGCGAGGCAAGGCTAAGGCACGACAACGCAAGGCTAGGCAATGCACGGAAGGCAAGCAAAGAGTAACGGAAGTTAAGGAAGGCAAGGGAAAGCAAAGAAAGGCAAGTGTAACGGAAGGAACTGCACGGCAAGGGGAAACAAGGCTAAGGCACGACAACACACCGCTAGGAAATGCACGGCAAGGCAAGGAAAGGGTAACGCAAGGCAAGGCACGCTGAGGCTAGGCAAGGTTAATGCACGACAACGCAAGGCTAGGCAATGCACGACAATGCAAGGAAAGCTTAAAGCAAAGGAAGGCACGGTCAGGCGAGATAAGGCTAAGGCACGACAACGCAAGGCTAGGCAATGCACGGAAGGCAAGCAAAGAGTAACTTAAGGTAAGGAAGGCAAGGGAAAGCAAAGAAAGGCAAGTGCAACGGAAGGAACGGCACGGCAAGGGGAAACAAGGCTAAGGCACGACAACGCACGCTAGGCAATGCACGGCAAGGCAAGGAAAGGGTAACGCATGGGAAAGCACGTTCAGGCGAGGCAAGGCTAAGGAAAGCCAACGCAAGGCTAGGCAATGCACGGTAAGCAAGCAAGGAGTAACGGAATGCAAGGAAGGAAACGGAAAGCAAGGGAAGGCAAGGGTAACGGAAGGAACGGCACGGCAAGGGGTAACAAGGCTAAGGCACGACAACGCACGGCTAGGAAATGCACGGCAAGGCAAGGAAAGGGTAACGCAAGGCAAGGCACGGTGAGGCTAGGCAAGGTTAATGCACGACAACGCAAGGCTAGGCAATGCACGACAATGCAAGGAAAGCTTAAAGCAAAGGAAGGCACGGTCAGGCGAGATAAGGCTAAGGCACGACAACGCAAGGCTAGGCAATGCACGGAAGGCAAGCAAAGAGTAACGGAAGGTAAGGAAGGCAAGGGAAAGCAAGGAAAGGCAATAGTAACGGAAGGAACGGCACGGCAAGGGGAAACAAGGCTAAGGCACGACAACGCACGCTAGGCAATGCACGGCAAGGCAAGGAAAGGGTAACGCATGGGAAATCACGGTCAGGCGAGGCAAGGCTAAGGCATGACAACGCAAGGCTAGGCAATGCACGGAAAGCAAGCAAAGAGTAACGGAACGCAAGGAAGGCAAGGGAAAGCAAGGGAAGGCAAGGGTAATGGAAGGAGCGGCACGGCAAGGGGAAACAAGGCTAAGGCACGACAACGCACGGCTAGGCAATGCACGGCAAGGCAAGCAAAGGGTAACGCAAGGAAAGGCACGGTGAGGCTAGGCAAGGCTAATGCACGAAAACGCAAGGCTAGGCGATGCACGACAATGCAAGGAAACTTAAAGCAAAGGAAGGCAAGGTCAGGCGAGATAAGGCTAAGGCACGACAAGGCAAGGCTAGGAAATTCAGGGAAGGCAAGCAAAGAGTAACGGAAGGTAAGCAAGGCAAGGAAAAGGAAGGAAAGTCCAGGGTAACGGAAGGAACGGCACGGCAAGGGGAAACAAGTCTAAGGCACGACACCGAACGCTAGGCAATGAACGGCAAGGCAAGGAAAGGGTAACGCATTTGAAAGCACGGTCAGGCGCGGCAACGCTAAGGCACGACAACGCAAGGCTAGGCAATGCAGGGAAGGCAAGCAAAGAGTAACGGAAGGTAAGGAAGGCAAGGAAAAGCAAGGAAAGGCAAGGGTAAAGGAAGGAACGGCACGGGAAGCGGAAACAAGGCTAAGGCACGGCAACGAAGGCTGGGCAATGCACGGCAAGGCAAGGAAAGGGTAACGCATGGGAAAGCAAGTTCAGGCGAGGCAAGGCTAAGGCACGACAACGCAAGGCTAGGCAATGCACGGAAGGCAAGCAAAGAGTAACGGAAGGTAAGGAAGGCAAGGGAAAGCAAAGAAAGTCAAGTGTAACGGAAGGAACGGCACGGCAAGGGGAAACAAGGCTAAGGCACGACACCGAACGCTAGGCAATGAACGGCAAGGCAAGGTAAGGGTAACGCATGGGAAAGCACGGTCAGGCGAGGCAAGGCTAAGGCACGACAACGCAAGGCTAGGCAATGCACGGAAGGCAAGCAAAGAGTAACGGAAGTTAAGGAAGGCAAGGAAAAGCAAGGAAAGGCAAGGGTAACGGAAGGAACGGCACGGGAAGCGGAAACAAGGCTAAGGCACGGCAACGCAGGCTGGGCAATGCACGGCAAGGCAAGGAAAGGGTAACGCATGGGAAAGCAAGTTCAGGCGAGGCAAGGCTAAGGCACGACAACGCAAGGCTAGGCAATGCACGGAAGGCAAGCAAAGAGTAACGGAAGGTAAGGAAGGCAAGGGAAAGCAAAGAAAGGCAAGTGTAACGGAAGGAACGGCACGGCAAGGGGAAACAAGGCTAAGGCACGACACCGAACGCTAGGCAATGAACGGCAAGGCAAGGAAAGGGTAACGCATGGTAAAGCACGGTCAGGCGAGGCAAGGCTAGGCAATGCACGGAAGGTAAGCAAAGAGCAACGGAAGGTAAGGAAGGCAAGGGAAATCAAGGAAAGGCAAATGTAACGGAAGGAACGGCACGGCAAGGGGAAACAAGGCTAAGGCACGACAACGCACGCTAGGCAATGCACGGCAAGGCAAGCAAAGGGTAACGCAAGGAAAGGCACGGTGAGGCTAGGCAAGGCTAATGCACGAAAACGCAAGGCTAGGCAATGCACGACAATGCAAGGAAAGTTTAAAGCAAAGGAACGCACGGTCAGGCGAGATAAGGCTAAGGCACGACAACGCAAGGCTAGGCAATGCACGGAAGGCAAGCAAAGAGTAACGGAAGGTAAGGAAGGCAAGGGAAAGCAAGGAAAGGCAATGGTAACGGAAGGAACGGCACGGCAAGGGGAAACAAGGCTAAGGCACGACAACGCACGCTAGGCAATGCACGGCAAGGCAAGGAAAGGGTAACGCATGGGAAAGCACGGTCAGGCGAGGCAAGGCTAAGGCACGACAACGCAAGGCTAGGCAATGCACGGAAAGCAAGCAAAGAGTAACGGAACGCAAGGAAGGCAAGGGAAAGCAAGGGAAGGCAAGGGTAACGGAAGCAACGGCACGGCAAGGGGAAACAAGGCTAAGGCACGACAACGCACGGCTAGGCAATGCACGGCAAGGCAAGGAAACGGTAACGCAGGGGAAGGCACGGTCAGGTGAGGCAAGGATAAGGCACGACAATGCAAGGCTACGCAATGCACGGCAAGCCAAGGAAAGAGTAACGGAAGGAAAGGAAGGCAAGGCAAAGCCAGGCAAGGCAAGTGTAACAAAAGGCACGCAACGGCAAGGGGAAACAAGGCTAAGGCACGACAACAGACGGCTAGGAAATGCACGGCAAGGCAAGGAAAGGGTAACGCAAGGCAAGGCACGGTGAGGCTAGGCAAGGCTAATGCACGACAACGCAAGGCTAGGCAATGCACAACAATGCAAGTAAAGCTTAAAGCAAAGGAAGGCACGGCCAGAAGAGATAAGGCTAAGGCACGACAACGCAAGGCTAGGCAATGCAGGGAAGGCAAGGAAAGAGTAACGGAAGGTAAGGAAGGCAAAAGAAAGCAAGGAAAGGCAATGGTAACGGAAGGAACGGCACGGCAAGGGGAAACAAGTCTAAGGCACGACAACGCACGCTAGGCAATGCACGGCAAGGGAAGGAAAGGGTAACGCATGGGAAAGAACGGTCAGGGGAGGCAACGCTAAGGCACGACAACACAAGGCTTGGTAATGCACGGAAGGCAAGCAAAGAGTAACGGAACGCAAGGAAGGCAAGGGAAAGCAAGGGAAGGCAAGGGTAATGGAAGGAACGGCACGGCAAGGGGAAACAAGGCTAAGGCACGGCAACGTAGGCTAGGCAATGCACGGCAAGGCATGGAAAGGGTAACGCATGGGAAAGCACGGTCAGGCGAGGCAAGGCTAAGGCACGACAACGCAAGGCTAGGCAATGCACGGAAGGCAAGCAAACAGTAACGGAAGGTAAGGAAGGCAAGGGAAAGCAAAGAAAGGCAAGTGTAACGGAAGGAACGGCACGGCAAGGGGAAACAAGGCTAAGGCACGACAACGCACGGCTAGGCAATGCACGGCAAGGCAAGCAAAGGGTAACGCAAGGAAAGGCACGGTGAGGCTAGGCAAGGCTAATGCACGAAAACGCAAGGCTAGGCAATGCACGACAATGCAAGGAAAGCTTAAAGCAAAGGAAGGCAAGGTCAGGCGAGATAAGGCTAAGGCACGACAACGCAAGGCTAGGCAATGCAGGGAAGGCAAGCAAAGAGTAACGGAAGGTAAGCAAGGCAAGGAAAAGGAAGGAAAGGCCAGGGTAACGGAAGGAACGGCACGGCAAGGGGAAACAAGTCTAAGGCACGACACCGAACGCTAGGCAATGAACGGCAAGGCAAGGAAAGGGTAACGCATTTGAAAGCACGGTCAGGCGAGGCAAGGCTAAGGCACGACAACGCAAGGCTAGGCAATGCACGGAAGGCAAGCAAAGAGTAACGGAAGGTAAGGAAAGGCAAGTGTAACGGAAGGAACGGCACGGCAAGGGGAAACAAGGCTAAGGCACGACAACGCACGCTAGGCAATGCACGGCAAGGCAAGGAAAGGGTAACGCATGGGAAAGCACGGTCAGGTGAGGCAAGGATAAGGCACGACAACGCAAGGCTAGGCAATGCACGGCAAGGCAAGGAAAGAGTAACGGAAGGTAAGGAAGGCAAGGGAAAGCAAGGAAAGGCAAGTGTAACGGAAGGAACGGCACGGCAAGGGGAAACAAGGCTAAGGCACGACAACGCACGCTAGGCAATGCACGGCAAGGCAAGGAAAGGGTAACGCATGGGAAAGCACGGTCAGGCGAGGCAAGGCTAAGGCACGACAACGCAAGGCTAGGCAATGCACGGAAGGCAAGCAAAGAGTAACGGAAGGTAAGGAAGGCAAGGGAAAGCAAAGAAAGGCAAGTGTAACGGAAGGAACTGCACGGCAAGGGGAAACAAGGCTAAGGCACGACAACACACGGCTAGGAAATGCACGGCAAGGCAAGGAAAGGGTAACGCAAGGCAAGGCACGGTGAGGCTAGGCAAGGTTAATGCACGACAACGCAAGGCTAGGCAATGCACGACAATGCAAGGAAAGCTTAAAGCAAAGGAAGGCACGGTCAGGCGAGATAAGGCTAAGGCACGACAACGCAAGGCTAGGCAATGCACGGAAGGCAAGCAAAGAGTAACGGAAGGTAAGGAAGGCAAGGGAAAGCAAAGAAAGGCAAGGGTAACGGAAGGAACGGCACGGCAAGGGGAAACAAGGCTAAGGCACGACAACGCACGCTAGGCAATGCACGGCAAGGCAAGGAAAGGGTAACGCATGGGAAAGCACGGTCAGGCGAGGCAAGGCTAAGGAAAGCCAACGCAAGGCTAGGCAATGCACGGTAAGCAAGCAAGGAGTAACGGAATGCAAGGAAGGAAACGGAAAGCAAGGGAAGGCAAGGGTAACGGAAGGAACGGCACGGCAAGGGGTAACAAGGCTAAGGCACGACAACACACGGCTAGGAAATGCACGGCAAGGCAAGGAAAGGGTAACGCAAGGCAAGGCACGGTGAGGCTAGGCAAGGTTAATGCACGACAACGCAAGGCTAGGCAATGCACGACAATGCAAGGAAAGCTTAAAGCAAAGGAAGGCACGGTCAGGCGAGATAAGGCTAAGGCACGACAACGCAAGGCTAGGCAATGCACGGAAGGCAAGCAAAGAGTAACGGAAGGTAAGGAAGGCAAGGGAAAGCAAGGAAAGGCAATAGTAACGGAAGGAACGGCACGGCAAGGGGAAACAAGGCTAAGGCACGACAACGCACGCTAGGCAATGCACGGCAAGGCAAGGAAAGGGTAACGCATGGGAAATCACGGTCAGGCGAGGCAAGGCTAAGGCATGACAACGCAAGGCTAGGCAATGCACGGAAAGCAAGCAAAGAGTAACGGAACGCAAGGAAGGCAAGGGAAAGCAAGGGAAGGCAAGGGTAATGGAAGGAGCGGCACGGCAAGGGGAAACAAGGCTAAGGCACGACAACGCACGGCTAGGCAATGCACGGCAAGGCAAGCAAAGGGTAACGCAAGGAAAGGCACGGTGAGGCTAGGCAAGGCTAATGCACGAAAACGCAAGGCTAGGCGATGCACGACAATGCAAGGAAACTTAAAGCAAAGGAAGGCAAGGTCAGGCGAGATAAGGCTAAGGCACGACAAGGCAAGGCTAGGAAATTCAGGGAAGGCAAGCAAAGAGTAACGGAAGGTAAGCAAGGCAAGGAAAAGGAAGGAAAGTCCAGGGTAACGGAAGGAACGGCACGGCAAGGGGAAACAAGTCTAAGGCACGACACCGAACGCTAGGCAATGAACGGCAAGGCAAGGAAAGGATAACGCATTTGAAAGCACGGTCAGGCGCGGCAACGCTAAGGCACGACAACGCAAGGCTAGGCAATGCAGGGAAGGCAAGCAAAGAGTAACGGAAGGTAAGGAAGGCAAGGAAAAGCAAGGAAAGGCAAGGGTAAAGGAAGGAACGGCACGGGAAGCGGAAACAAGGCTAAGGCACGGCAACGAAGGCTGGGCAATGCACGGCAAGGCGAGGAAAGGGTAACACATGGGAAAGCAAGTTCAGGCGAGGCAAGGCTAAGGCACGACAACGCAAGGCTAGGCAATGCACGGAAGGCAAGCAAAGAGTAACGGAAGGTAAGGAAGGCAAGGGAAAGCAAAGAAAGTCAAGTGTAACGGAAGGAACGGCACGGCAAGGGGAAACAAGGCTAAGGCACGACACCGAACGCTAGGCAATGAACGGCAAGGCAAGGTAAGGGTAACGCATGGGAAAGCACGGTCAGGCGAGGCAAGGCTAGGCAATGCACGGAAGGCAAGCAAAGAGTAACGGAAGGTAAGGAAGGCAAGGGAAAGCAAGGAAAGGCAAGTGTAATGGAAGGAACGGCACGGCAAGGGGAAACAAGGCTAAGGCACGACAACGCACGCTAGGCAATGCACGGCAAGGCAAGGAAAGGGTAACGCATGGGCAAGCACGGTCAGGCGAGGCAAGGCTAAGGCATGACAACGCAAGGCTAGGCAATGCACGGAAAGCAAGCAAAGTGTAACGGAACGCAAGGAAGGCAAGGGAAAGCAAGGGAAGGCAAGGGTAACGGAAGGAACGGCACGGCAAGGGGTAAGAAGGCTAAGGCACGACAACGCAGGGCTAGGCAATGCACGGCAAGGCAAGGAAAGGGTAACGCAGGGGAAGGCACGGTCAGGTGAGGCAAGGATAAGGCACGACAATGCAAGGCTAGGCAATGCACGGCAAGGCAAGGACTGAGTAACGGAAGGAAAGGAAGGCAAGGAAAAGCCAGGCAAGGCAAGTGTAACAAAAGGCACGCCACGGCAAGGGGAATCAAGGCTAAGGCACGACAACGCACGGCTAGGCAATGCACGGCAAGGCAAGGAAAGGGTAACGCAAGGCAAGGCACGGTGAGGCTAGGCAAGGCTAATGCACGACAACGCAAGGCTAGGCAATGCACGACAATGCAAGGAAAGCTTAAAGCAAAGGAAGGCACGGTCAGGCGAGATAAGGCTAAGGCACGATAACGCAAGGCTAGGCAATGCACGGAAGGCAAGCAAAGAGTAACGGAAGGTAAGGAAGGCAAGGGAAAGCAAAGAAAGGCAATGTAACGGAAGGAACTGCACGGCAAGGGGAAACAAGGCTAAGGCACGACAACGCACGGCTAGGCAATGCACGGCAAGGCAAGCAAAGGGTAACGCAAGGCAAGGCACGGTGAGGCTAGGCAAGGCTAATGCACGAAAACGCAAGGCTAGGCAATGCACGAAAATGCAAGGAAAGCATAAAGCAAAGAAAGGCAAGGTCAGGCGAGATAAGGCAAAGTCACGACAACGCAAGGCTATGCAATGCAGGGAAGGCAAGCAAAGAGTAACGGAAGGCAAGCAAGGCAAGGAAAAGGAAGGAAAGGCTAGGGTAACGGAAGGAACGGCACGGCAAGGGGAAACACGTCTAAGGCACGACACCGAACGCTAGGCAATGAACGGCAAGGCAAGGAAAGGGTAACGCATGGGAAAGCACGGTCAGGCGAGGCAAGGCTAAGGCACGACAACGCAAGGCTAGGCAATGCACGGAAGGCAAGCAAAGAGTAACGGAAGGTAAGGAAGGCAAGGGAAAGCAAGGAAAGGCAAGTGTAACGGAAGGAACGGCACGGCAAGGGGAAACAAGGCTAAGGCACGACAACGCACGCTAGGCAATGCACGGCAAGGCAAGGAAAGGGTAACGCATGGGAAAGCACGGTCAGGCGAGGCAAGGCTAAGGCATGACAACGCAAGGCTAGGCAATGCACGGAAGGCTAGCAAAGAGTAACGGAAGGTAAGGAAGGCAAGGAAAAGCAAGGAAAGGCAAGGGTAACGGAAGGAACGGCACGGGAACCGGAAACAAGGCTAAGGCACGGCAAGGCAGGCTGGGCAATGCACGGCAAGGCAAGGAAAGGGTAACGCATGGGAAAGCAAGTTCAGGCGAGGCAAGGCTAAGGCACGACAACGCAAGGCTAGGCAATGCACGGAAGGCAAGCAAAGAGTAACGGAAGGTAAGGAAGGCAAGGGAAAGCAAAGAAAGGCAAGTGTAACGGAAGGAACTGCACGGCAAGGGGAAACAAGGCTAAGGCACGACACCGAACGCTAGGCAATGAACGTCAAGGCAAGGAAAGGGTAACGCATGGTAAAGCACGGTCAGGCGAGGCAAGGCTAGGCAATGCACGGAAGGTAAGCAAAGAGCAACGGAAGGTAAGGAAGGCAAGGGAAATCAAGGAAAGGCAAATGTAACGGAAGGAACGGCACGGCAAGGGGAAACAAGGCTAAGGCACGACAACGCACGCTAGGCAATGCACGGCAAGGCAAGCAAAGGGTAACGCAAGGAAAGGCACGGTGAGGCTAGGCAAGGCTAATGCACGAAAACGCAAGGCTAGGCAATGCACGACAATGCAAGGAAAGTTTAAAGCAAAGGAAGGCAAGGTCAGGCGAGATAAGGCTAAGGCACGACAACGCAAGGCTAGGCAATGCAGGGAAGGCAAGCAAAGAGTAACGGAAGGTAAGGAAGGCAAGGGAAAGCAAGGAAAGGCAATGGTAACGGAAGGAACGGCACGGCAAGGGGAAACAAGGCTAAGGCACGACAACGCACGCTAGGCAATGCACGGCAAGGCAAGGAAAGGGTAACGCTTGGGAAAGCACGGTCAGGCGAGGCAAGGCTAAGGCACGACAACGCAAGGCTAGGCAATGCACGGAAAGCAAGCAAAGAGTAACGGAACGCAAGGAAGGCAAGGGAAAGCAAGGGAAGGCAAGGGTAACGGAAGGAACGGCACGGCAAGGGGAAACAAGGCTAAGGCACGACAACGCACGGCTAGGCAATGCACGGCAAGGCAAGGAAACGGTAAAGCAGGGGAAGGCACGGTCAGGTGAGGCAAGGATAAGGCACGACAATGCAAGGCTACGCAATGCACGGCAAGGCAAGGAAAGAGTATCGGAAGGAAAGGAAGGCAAGGCAAAGCCAGGCAAGGCAAGTGTAACAAAAGGCACGCAACGGCAAGGGGAAACAAGGCTAAGGCACGACAACAGACGGCTAGGAAATGCACGGCAAGGCAAGTAAAGGGTAACGCAAGGCAAGGCACGGTGAGGCTAGGCAAGGCTAATGCACGACAACGCAAGGCTAGGCAATGCACGACAATGCAAGTAAAGCTTAAAGCAAAGGAAGGCACGGTCAGAAGAGATAAGGCTAAGGCACGACAACGCAAGGCTAGGCAATGCAGGGAAGGCAAGCAAAGAGTAACGGAAGGTAAGGAAGGCAAGGGAAAGCAAGGAAAGGCAATGGTAACGGAAGGAACGGCACGGCAAGGGGAAACAAGTCTAAGGCACGACAACGCACGCTAGGCAATGCACGGCAAGGGAAGGAAAGGGTAACGCATGGGAAAGAACGGTCAGGGGAGGGAAGCCTAAGGCATGACAACACAAGGCTTGGTAATGCACGGAAGGCAAGCAAAGAGTAACGGAACGCAAGGAAGGCAAGGGAAAGCAAGGGAAGGCAAGGGTAATGGAAGGAACGGCACGGCAAGGGGAAACAAGGCTAAGGCACGGCAACGTAGGCTAGGCAATGCACGGCAAGGCAAGGAAAGGGTAACGCATGGGAAAGCACGTTCAGGCGAGGCAAGGCTAAGGCACGACAACGCAAGGCTAGGCAATGCACGGAAGGCCAGCAAACAGTAACGGAAGGTAAGGAAGGCAAGGGAAAGCAAAGAAAGGCAAGTGTAACGGAAGGAACGGCACGGCAATGGGAAACAAGGCTAAGGCACGACAACGCACGGCTAGGCAATGCACAGCAAGGCAAGCAAAGGGTAACGCAAGGAAAGGCACGGTGAGGCTAAGCAAGGCTAATATACGAAAACGCAAGGCTAGGCGATGCACGACAATGCAAGGAAACTTAAAGCAAAGGAAGGCAAGGTCAGGCGAGATAAGGCTAAGGCACGACAAGGCAAGGCTAGGAAATTAAGGGAAGGCAAGCAAAGAGTAACGGAAGGTAAGCAAGGCAAGGAAAAGGAAGGAGAGGCCAGGGTAACGGAAGGAACCGCACGGCAGGGGAAACAAGTCTAAGGCACGACACCGAACGCTAGGCAATGAACGGCAAGGCAAGGAAAGGGTAACGCATTTGAAAGCACGGTCAGGCGAGGCAACGCTAAGGCACGACAACGCAAGGCTAGGCAATGCACGGAAGGCAAGCAAAGAGTAACGGAAGGTAAGGAAGGCAAGGGAAAGGAAGGAAAGGCAAGTGTAACGGAAGGAACGGCACGGCAAGGGGAAACAAGGCTAAGGCACGACAACGCAAGGCTAGGCAATGCAGGGAAGGCAAGCAAAGAGTAACGGAACGTAAGGAAGGCAAGGAAAAGCAAGGAAGGGCAAGGGTAACGGAAGGAACGGCACGGCAAGGGGAAACAAGTCTAAGGCACGACACCGAACGCTAGGCAATGAACGGCAAGGCAAGGAAAGGGTAACGCATTTGAAAGCACGGTCAGGCGAGGCAACGCTAAGGCACGACAACGCAAGGCTAGGCAATGCACGGCAAGGCAAGGAAAGGGTAACGCAGGGGAATGCACGGTAAGGTGAGGCAAGGATAAGGCACGACAATGCAAGGCTAGGCAATGCACGGCAAGGCAAGGAAAGAGTAACGGAAGGAAAGGAAGGCAAGGCAAAGCCAGGCAAGGCAAGTGTAACAAAAGGCACGCGACGGCAAGGGGAATCAAGGCTAAGGCACGACAACGCACGGCTAGGCAATGCACGGCAAGGCAAGGAAAGGGTAACGCAAGGCAAGGCACGGTGAGGCTAGGCAAGGCTAATGCACGACAACGCAAGGCTAGGCAATGCACGACAATAAAAGGAAAGCTTAAAGCAAAGGAAGGCACGGTCAGGCGAGATAAGGCTAAGGCACGACAACGCAAGGCTAGGCAATGCACGGAAGGCAAGCAAAGAGTAACGGAAGGCAAGGAAGGCAAGGGAAAGCAAGGCAAGGCAAGGGTAACGGAAGGAACGGCACGGCAAGGGGAAACAAGGCTAAGGCACGACAACGCACGCTAGGCAATGCACGGCAAGGCAAGGAAATGGTAACGCATGGGAAAGCACGGTCAGGCGAGGCAAGCCTAAGGCATGACAACGCAAGGCTAGGCAATGCACGGAAGGCAAGCAAAGAGTAACGGAAGGTAAGGAAGGCAAGGGAAAGCAAGGAAAGGCAAGGGTAACGGAAGGAACGGCACGGCAAGGGGTAACAAGGCTAAGGCACGACAACGCAGGGCTAGGCAATGCACGGCAAGGCAAGGAAAGAGTAACGCAAGGAAAGGAAGGCAAGGCAAAGCCAGGCAAGGCAAGTGTAACAAAAGGCACGCAACGGCAAGGGGAAACAAGGCTAAGGAAAGCCAACGCAAGGCTAGGCAATGCACGGAAAGCAAGCAAGGAGTAACGGAAGGTAAGGAAGGCAAGGGAAAGCAAAGAAAGGCAAGTGTAACGGAAGGAACGGCACGGCAAGGGGAAACAAGGCTAAGGCACGACACCGAACGCTAGGCAATGAACGGCAAGGCAAGGAAAGGGTAACGCATGGGAAAGCACGGTCAGGCGAGGCAAGGCTAAGGCACGACTACGCAAGGCTAGGCAATGCACGGAAGGCAAGCAAAGAGTAACGGAAGGTAAGGAAGGCAAGGGAAAGCAAGGAAAGGCAACTGTAACGGAAGGAACGGCACGGCAAGGGGAAACAAGGCTAAGGCACGACAACGCAAGCTAAGCAATGCACGGCAAGGCAAGGAAAGGGTAACGCATGGGAAAGCACGGTCAGGCGAGGCAAGGCTAAGGCATGACAACGCAAGGCTAGGCAATGCACGGAAAGCAAGCAAATAGTAACGGAACGCAAGGAAGGCAAGTGAAAGCAAGGGAAGGCAAGGGTAACGGAAGGAACGGCAGGGCAAGGGGTAACAAGGCTAAGGCACGACAACGCAGGGCTAGGCAATGCACGGCAAGGCAAGGAAAGGGTAACGCAGGGGAAGGCACGGTCAGGTGAGGCAAGGATAAGGCACGACAATGCATGGCTAGGCAATGCACGGCAAGGCAAGGAAAGAGTAACGGAAGGAAAGGAAGGCAAGGCAAAGCCAGGCAAGGCAAGTGTAACAAAAGGCACGCAACGGCAAGGGGAAACAAGGCTAAGACACGAAAATAGACGGCTAGGAAATGCACGGCAAGGCAAGTTAAGGGTAACGCAAGGCAAGGCACGGTGAGGCTAGGCAAGGCTAATGCACGACAACGCAAGGCTAGGCAATGCACGACAATGCAAGTAAAGCTTAAAGCAAAGGAAGGCACGGTCAGAAGAGATAAGGCTAAGGCACGACAACGCAAGGCTAGGCAATGCAGGGAAGGCAAGGAAAGAGTAACGGAAGGTAAGGAAGGCAAAGGAAAGCAAGGAAAGGCAAGGGTAACGGAAGGAACGGCACGGCAAGGGGAAACAAGTGTAAGGCACGACAACGCACGCTAGGCAATGCACGGCAAGGGAAGGAAAGGGTAACGCATGGGAAAGAACGGTCAGGGGAGGCAAGGCTAAGGCACGACAACGCAAGGCTTCGCAATGCACGGAAGGCAAGCAAAGAGTAACGGAAGGTAAGCAAGGCAAGGGAAAGCAAAGAAAGGCAAGTGTAACGGAAGGAACGGCACGGCAAGGGGAAACAAGGCTAAGGCACGGCAACGCACGCTAGGCAATGCACGGCAAGGCAAGGAAAGGGTAACGCATGGGAAAGCACGGTCAGGCGAGGCAAGGCTAAGGAAAGCCAACGCAAGGCTAGGCAATGCACGGTAAGCAAGCAAGGATTAACGGAATGCAAGGAAGGAAAGGGAAAGCAAGGGAAGGCAAGGGTAACGGAAGGAACGGCACGGCAAGGGGTAACAAGGCTAAGGCACGACAACACACGGCTAGGAAATGCACGGCAAGGCAAGGAAAGGGTAACGCAAGGCAAGGCACGGTCAGCTGAGGCAAGGATAAGGAACGAAAATGCAAGGCTGGGCAATGCACGGCAAGGCAAGGAAAGGGTAACGCATGGGAAAGCACGTTCAGGCGAGGCAAGGCTAAGGCACGACAACGCAAGGCTAGGCAATGCACGGAAGGCTAGCAAAGAGTAACGGAAGTTAAGGAAGGCAAGGGAAAGCAAAGAAAGGCAAGTGTAACGGAAGGAACGGCACGGCAAGTGGAAACAAGGCTAAGGAACGACAACGCACGGCTAGGCAATGCACGGCAAGGCAAGGAAAGGGTAACGCATGGGAAAGCACGTTCAGGCGAGGCAAGGCTAAGGCACGACAACGCAAGGCTAGGCAATGCACGGAAGGCTAGCAAAGAGTAACGGAAGTTAAGGAAGGCAAGGGAAAGCAAAGAAAGGCAAGTGTAACGGAAGGAACGGCACGGCAAGGGGAAACAAGGCTAAGGCACGACAACGCACGGCTAGGCAATGCAGGGCAAGGCAATCAAAGGGTAACGCAAGGAAAGGCACGGTGAGGCTAGGCAAGGCTAATGCACGAAAACGCAAGGCTAGGCGATGCACGACAATGCAAGGAAAGCTTAAAGCAAAGGAAGGCACGGTCAGGCGAGATAAGGCTAAGGCACGACAACGCAAGGCTAGGCAATGCACGGAAGGCAAGGAAAGAGTAACGGAAGGTAAGGAAGGCAAGGGAAAGCAAGGAAAGGCAAGTGTAAGGGAAGGAACGGCACGGCAAGGGGAAACAAGTCTAAGGCACGACAACGCACGCTAGGCAATGCACGGCAAGGGAAGGAAAGGGTAACGCATGGGAAAGAACGGTCAGGGGAGGCAAGGCTAATGCACGAAAACGCAAGGCTAGGCGATGCACGACAATGCAAGGAAACTTAAAGCAAAGGAAGGCAAGGTCAGGCGAGATAAGGCTAAGGCACGACAAGGGAAGGCTAGGAAATTCAGGGAAGGCAAGCAAAGAGTAACGGAAGGTAAGCAAGGCAAGGAAAAGGAAGGAAAGGCCAGGGTAACGGAAGGAACGGCACGGCAAGGGGAAACAAGTCTAAGGCACGACACCGAACGCTAGGCAATGAACGGCAAGGCAAGGAAAGGGTAACGCATTTGAAAGCACGGTCAGGCGAGGCAACGCTAAGGCACGACAACGCAAGGCTAGGCAATGCACGGAAGGCAAGCAAAGAGTAACGGAAGGTAAGGAAGGCAAGGGAAAGAAAGGAAAGGCAAGTGTAACGGAAGGAACGGCAAGGCAAGGGGAAACAAGGCTAAGGCACGACAACGCACGGCTAGGCAATGCACAACAAGGCAAGGAAAGGGTAACGCATGGGAAAGCACGGTCAGGCGATGCAAGGCTAAGGCATGACAACGCAAGGCTACGCAATGCACGGAAAGCAAGCAAAGAGTAACGGAACGCAAGGAAGGCAAGGGAAAGCAAGGGAAGGCAAGGGTAACGGAAGGAACGGCACGGCAAGGGGTAACAAGGCTAAGGCACGGCAACGCAGGGCTAGGCAATGCACGGCAAGGCAAGGAAAGGGTAACGCAAGGCAAGGCACGGTGAGGCTAGGCAAGGCTAATGCACGACAACGCAAGGCTAGGCAATGCACGACAATGCAAGGAAAGCTTAAAGCAAAGGAAGGCACGGTCAGGCGAGATAAGGCTAAGGCACGACAACGCAAGGCTAGGCAATGCACGGAAAGCAAGCAAAGAGTAACGGAACGCAAGGAAGGCAAGGGAAAGCAAGGGAAGGCAAGGGTAATGGAAGGAACGGCACGGCAAGGGGAAACAAGGCTAAGGCACGGCAACGTAGGTTAGGCAATGCACGGCAAGGCAAGGAAAGGGTAACGCATGGGAAAGCACGTTCAGGCGAGGGAAGGCTAAGGCACGACAACGCAAGGCTAGGCAATGCACGGAAGGCTACCAAAGAGTAACGGAAGGTAAGGAAGGCAAGGGAAAGCAAAGAAAGGCAAGTGTAACGGAAGGAACGGCATGGCAAGGGGAAAGAAGGCTAAGGCACGACAACGCACGGCTAGGCAATGCACGGCAAGGCAAGCAAAGGGTAACGCAAGGAAAGGCACGGTGAGGCTAGGCAAGGCTAAGGCACGACAACGCAGGGCTAGGCGATGCACGACAATGCAAGGAACCTTAAAGCAAAGGAAGGCAAGGTCAGGCGAGATAAGGCTAAGGCACGACAAGGCAAGGCTAGGAAATTCAGGTAAGGCAAGCAAAGAGTAACGGAAGGTAAGCAAGGCAAGGAAAAGGAAGGAAAGGCCAGGGTAACGGAAGGAACGGCACGGCAAGGGGAAACAAGTCTAAGGCACGACACCGAACGCTAGGCAATGAACGGCAAGGCAAGGAAAGGGTAACGCATTTGAAAGCACGGTCAGGCGAGGCAACGCTAAGGCACGACAACGCAGGGCTAGGCAATGCACGGCAAGGCAAGGAAAGGGTAACGCAGGGGAAGGCACGGTCAGGTGAGGCAAGGATAAGGCACGACAATGCAAGGCTAGGCAATGTACGGCAAGGCAAGGAAAGAGTAACGGAAGGAAAGGAAGGCAAGGCAAAGCCAGGCAAGGCAAGTGTAACAAAAGGCACGCAACGGCAAGGGGAAACAAGGCTAAGGCACGACAACGCACGGCTAGGCAATGCACGGCAAGGCAAGGAAAGGGTAACGCAAGGCAAGGCACGGTGAGGCTAGGCAAGGCTAATGCACGACAACGCAAGGCTAGGCAATGCACGACAATGCAAGGAAAGCTTAAAGCAAAGGAAGGCACGGTCAGGCGAGATAAGGCTAAGGCACGACAACGCAAGGCTAAGCAATGCACGGAAGGCAAGCAAAGAGTAACGGAAGGTAAGGAAGGCAAGGGAAAGCAAGGAAAGGCAAGTGTAACGGAAGGAACGGCACGGCAAGGGGAAACAAGGCTAAGGCACGACAACGCACGCTAGGCAATGCACGGCAAGGCAAGGAAATGGTAACGCATGGGAAAGCACGGTCAGGCGAGGCAAGCCTAAGGCATGACAACGCAAGGCTAGGCAATGCACGGAAGGCAAGCAAAGAGTAACGGAAGGCAAGGAAGGCAAGGGAAAGCAAGGGAAGGCAAGGGTAACGGAGGAACGGCACGGCAAGGGGTAACAAGGCTAAGGCACGACAACGCAGGGCTAGGCAATGCACGGCAAGGCAAGGAAAGAGTAACGCAAGGAAAGGAAGGCAAGGCAAAGACAGGCAAGGCAAGTGTAACAAAAGGCACGCAACGGCAAGAGGAAACAAGGCTAAGGAAAGCCAGTGCAAGGCTAGGCAATGCCCGGAAAGCAAGCAAAGAGTAACGGAAGGCAAGGAAAGCAAGGGAAAGCAAGGGAAGGCAAGGGTAACGGAAGGAACGGCACGGCAAGGCACGCTAGGCAATGCACGGCAAGGCAAGGAAAGGGTAACGCATGGGAAAGCACGGTCAGGCGAGGCAAGGCTAAGGCACGACAACCCAAGGCTAGGTAATGCACGGATGGCAAGCAAAGAGTAACGGAAGGTAAGGAAGGAAAGGGAAAGGAAAGAAAGGCAAGTGTAACGGAAGGAACGGCACGGCAAGGGGAAACAAGGCTAAGGCACGACAACGCACGGCTAGGCAATGCACGGCAAGGCAAGGAAAGGGTAACGCAAGGAAAGGCACGGTGAGGCTAGGCAAGGCTAATGCACGACAACGCAAGGCTAGGCAATGCACGACAATGCAAGGAAAGCTTAAAGCAAAGGAAGGCACGGTCAGGCGAGATAAGGCTAAGGCACGACAACGCAAGGCTAGGCAATGCACGGAAGGCAAGGAAAGAGTAACGGAAGGTAAGGAAGGCAAGGGAAAGCAAGGAAAGGCAATGGTAACGGAAGGAACGGCACGGCAAGGGGAAACAAGGCTAAGGCACGACAACGCACGCTAGGCAATGCACGGCAAGGCAAGGAAAGGGTAACGCATGGGAAAGCACGGTCAGGCGAGGCAAGGCTAAGGCACGACAACCCAAGGCTAGGCAATGCACGGAAGGCAAGCAAAGAGTAACGGAAGGTAAGGAAGGAAAGGGAAAGCAAAGAAAGGCAAGTGTAACGGAAGGAACGGCACGGCAAGGGGAAACAAGGCTAAGGCACGACAACGCACGGCTAGGCAATGCACGGCAAGGCAAGCAAAGGGTAACGCAAGGAAAGGCACGGTGAGTCTAGGCAAGGCTAATGCACGAAAACGCAAGGCTAGGCGATGCACGACAATGCAAGGAAAGCTTAAAGCAAAGGAAGGCAAGGTCAGGCGAGATAAGGCTAAGGCACGACAACGCAAGGCTAGGCAATTCAGGGAAGGCAAGCAAAGAGTAACGGAAGGTAAGGAAGGCAAGGAAAAGCAAGGAAAGGCAAGGGTAACGGAAGGAACGGCACGGCAAGGGGAAACAAGGCTAAGGCACGGCAACGCAGGCTAGGCAATGCACGGCAAGGCAAGGAAAGGGTAACGCATGGGAAAGCACGGTCAGGCGAGGCAAGGCTAAGGCACGGCAACGCAAGGCTAGGCAATGCACGGCAAGGCAAGGAAAGAGTAACGGAAGGTAAGCAAGGCAAGGAAAAGGAAGGAAAGGCCAGGTAAACGGAAGGAACGGCACGGCAAGGGGAAACAAGTCTAAGGCACGACACCGAACGCTAGGCAATGAACGGCAAGGCAAGGAAAGGGTAACGCATTTGAAAGCACGGTCAGGCGAGGCAACGCTAAGGCACGACAACGCAAGGCTAGGCAATGCACGGAAGGCAAGCAAAGAGTAACGGAAGGCAAGGAAGGCAAGGGAAAGCAAGGCAAGGTAAGGGTAACGGAAGGAACGGCACGGCAAGGGGAAACAAGGCTAAGGCACGACAACGCACGGCTAGGCAATGCACGGCAAGGCAAGTAAAGGGTAACGCAAGGCAAGGCACGGTGAGGCTAGGCAAGGCTAATGCACGACAACGCAAGGCTAGGCAATGCACGACAATGCAAGTAAAGCTTAAAGCAAAGGAAGGCACGGTCAGAAGAGATAAGGCTAAGGCACGACAACGCAAGGCTAGGCAATGCAGGGAAGGCAAGGAAAGAGTAACGGAAGGTAAGGAAGGCAAAGGAAAGCAAGGAAAGGCAATGGTAACGGAAGGAACGGCACGGCAAGGGGAAACAAGTCTAAGGCACGACAACGCACGCTAGGCAATGCACGGCAAGGGAAGGAAAGGGTAACGCATGGGAAAGAACGGTCAGGGGAGGCAAGGCTAAGGCACGACAACGCAAGGCTAGGCAATGCACGGAAGGTAAGCAAAGAGTAACGGAAGGTAAGGAAGGCAAGGGAAAGCAAAGAAAGGCAAGTGTAACGGAAGGAACGGCACGGCAAGGGGAAACAAGGCTAAGGCACGACAACGCACGGCTAGGCAATGCACGGCAAGGCAAGCAAAGGGTAACGCAAGGCAAGGCACGGTGAGGCTAGGCAAGGCTAATGCACGAAAACGCAAGGCTAGGCAATGCACGACAATGCAAGGAAAGCTTAAAGCAAAGGAAGGCAAGGTCAGGCGAGATAAGGCAAAGGCACGACAACGCAAGGCTAGGCAATGCAGGGAAGGCAAGCAAAGAGTAACGGAAGGCAAGCAAGGCAAGGAAAAGGAAGGAAAGGCTAGGGTAACGGAAGGAACGGCACGGCAAGGGGAAACAAGTCTAAGGCACGACACCGAACGCTAGGCAATGAACGGCAAGGCAAGGAAAGGGTAACGCATTTGAAAGCACGGTCAGGCGAGGCAAGGATAAGGCACGACAATGCAAGGCTAGGCACTGCACGGCAAGGCAAGGAAAGAATAACGGAAGGAAAGGAAGGCAAGACAAAGCCAGGCAAGGCAAGTGTAACAAAAGGCACGCCACGGCAAGGGGAATCAAGGCTAAGGCACGACAACGCACGGCTAGGCAATGCACGGCAAGGCAAGGAAAGGGTAACGCAAGGCAAGGCACGGTGAGGCTAGGCAAGGCTAAGGCATGACAATGCAAGGCTAGGCAATGCACGGAAAGCAAGCAAAGAGTAACGGAACGCAAGGAAGGCAAGGGAAAGCAAAGAAAGGCAAGTGTAACGGAAGGAACGGCACGGCAAGGGGAAACAAGGCTAAGCCACGACAACGCAGGGCTAGGCAATGCACGGCAAGGCAAGGAAAGAGTAACGCAAGGAAAGGAAGGCAAGGCAAAGCCAGGCAAGGCAAGTGTAAAAAAAGGCACGCAAGGGCAAGGGGAAACAAGGCTAAGGAAAGCCAACGCAAGGCTAGGCAATGCACGGAAAGCAAGCAAGGAGTAACGGAATGCAAGGAAGGAAAGGGAAAGCAAGGGAAGGCAAGGGTAACGGAAGGAACGGCATTTCAAGGGTTAACAAGGCTAAGGCACGACAACACACGGCTAGGAAATGCACGGCAAGGCAAGGAAAGGGTAACGCAAGGCAAGGCACGGTGAGGCTAGGCAAGGTTAATTCACGACAACGCAAGGCTAGGCAATGCACGACAATGCAAGGAAAGCTTAAAGCAAAGGAAGGCACGGTCAGGCGAGATAAGGCTAAGGCACGAGAATGCAAGGCTAGGCAATGCACGGAAGGCAAGCAAAGAGTAACGGAAGGTAAGGAAGGCAAGGGAAAGCAAGGAAAGGCAATGGTAACGGAAGGAACGGCACGGCAAGGGGAAACAAGGCTAAGGCACGACAACGCACGATAGGCAATGCACGGCAAGGCAAGGAAATGGTAACGCATGGGAAAGCACGGTCAGGCGAGGCAAGGCTAAGGCACGACAACCCAAGGCTAGGCAATGCACGGAAGGCAAGCAAAGAGTAACGGAAGGTAAGGAAGGAAAGGGAAAGCAAAGAAAGGCAAGTGTAACGGAAGGAACGGCACGGCAAGCGGAAACAAGGCTAAGGCACGACAACGCACGGCTAGGCAATGCACGGCAAGGCAAGCAAAGGGTAACGCAAGGAAAGGCACGGTGAGGCTAGGCAAGGCTAATGCACGACAACGCAAGGCTAGGCAATGCACGACAATGCAAGGAAAGCTTAAAGAAAAGGAAGGCACGGTCAGACGAGATAAGGCTAAGGCACGACAACGCAAGGCTAGGCAATGCACGACAATGCAAGGAAAGCTTAAAGCAAAGGAAGGCAAGGTCAGGCGAGATAAGGCTAAGGCACGACAACGCAAGGCTAGGCAATTCAGGGAAGGCAAGCAAAGAGTAACGGAAGGTAAGGAACGCAAGGAAACGCAAGGAAAGGCAAGGGTAACGGAAGGAACGGCACGGCAAGGGGAAACAAGGCTAAGGCACGGCAACGCAGGCTAGGCAATGCACGGCAAGGCAAGGAAAGGGTAACGCATGGGAAAGCACGGTCAGGCGAGGCAAGGCTAAGGCACGACAACGCAAGGCTAGGCAATGCACGGAAAGCAAGCAAAGAGTAACGGAACGCAAGGAAGGCAAGGGAAAGTAATGGAAGGCAAGGGTAACGGAAGGAACGGCACGGCAAGGGGTAACAAGGCTAAGGCACGACAACGCAGGGCTAGGCAATGCACGGCAAGGCAAGGATAGGGTAACGCAGGGGAAGGCACCGTCAGGTGAGGCAAGGATAAGGCACGACAATGCAAGGCTAGGCAATGCACGGCAAGGCAAGGAAAGAGTAACGGAAGGAAAGGAAGACAAGGCAAAGCAAGGCAAGGCAAGTGTAACAAAAGGCACGCAACGGCAAGGGGAAACAAGGCTAAGGCACGACAACAGACGGCTAGGAAATGCACGGCAAGGCAAGTAAAGGGTAACGCAAGGCAAGGCACGGTGAGGCTAGGCAAGGCTAATGCACGAAAATGCAAGGCTAGGCAATGCACGACAATGCAAGTAAAGCTTAAAGCAAAGGAAGGCACGGTCAGAAGAGATAAGGCTAAGGCACGACAACGCAATGCTAGGCAATGCAGGGAAGGCAAGGAAAGAGTAACGGAAGGTAAGGAAGGCAAAGGAAAGCAAGGAAAGGCAATGGTCACGGAAGGAACGGCACGGCAAGGGGAAACAAGTCTAAGGCACGACAACGCACGCTAGGCAATGCACGGCAAGGGAAGGAAAGGGTAACGCATGGGAAAGAACGGTCAGGGGAGGCAAGGCTAAGGCACGACAACGCAAGGCTTCGCAATGCACGGAAGGCAAGCAAAGAGTAACGGAAGGTAAGGAAGGCAAGGGAAAGCAAAGAAAGGCAAGTGTAACGGAAGGAACGGCACGGCAAGGGGAAACAAGGCTAAGGCACGACAACGCACGCTAGGCAATGCACGAAAAGGCAAGGAAAGGGTAACGCATGGGAAAGCACGGTCAGGCGAGGCAAGGCTAAGGAAAGCCAACGCAGGGCTAGGCAATGCACGGTAAGCAAGCAAGGAGTAACGGAATGCAAGGAAGGAAAGGGAAAGCAAGGGAAGGCAAGGGTAACGGAAGGAACGGCACGGCAAGGGGAAACAAGGCTAAGGCACGACAACGCACGGCTAGGCAATGCACTGCAAGGCAAGTAAAGGGTAACGCAAGGCACGGCACGGTGAGGCTAGGCAAGGCTAATGCACGACAACGCAAGGCTAGGGAATGCACGACAATGCAAGTAAAGCTTAAAGCAAAGGAAGGCACGGTCAGAAGAGATAAGGCTAAGGCACGACAACGCAAGGCTAGGCAATGCAGGGAAGGCAAGGAAAGAGTAACGGAAGGTAAGGAAGGCAAAGGAAAGCAAGGAAAGGCAATGGTAACGGAAGGAACGGCACGGCAAGGGGAAACAAGGCTAAGGCACGACAACGCACGGCTAGGCAATGCACGGCAAGGGAAGGAAAGGGTAACGCATGGGAAAGAACGGTCAGGGGAGGCAAGGCTAAGGCACGACAACGCAAGCCTAGGCAATGCACGGAAGGCAAGCAAAGAGTAACGGAAGGTAAGGAAGGCAAGGGAAAGCAAGGAAAGGCAAGGGTAACGGAAGGAACGGCACGGCAAGGGGAAACAAGGCTAAGGCACGACAACGCACGGCTAGGCAATGCACGGCAAGGCAAGCAAAGGGTAACGCAAGGCAAGGCACGGTGAGGCTAGGCAAGGCTAATGCACGAAAACGCAAGGCTAGGCAATGCACGACAATGCAAGGAAAGCTTAAAGCAAAGGAAGGCAAGGTCAGGCGAGATAAGGCAAAGGCACGACAACACAAGGCTAGGCAATTCAGGGAAGGCAAGCAAAGAGTAACGGAAGGCAAGCAAGGCAAGGAAAAGGAAGGAAAGGCTAGGGTAACGGAAGGAACGGCACGGCAAGGGGAAAAAAGTCTAAGGCACGACACCGAACGCTAGGCAATGAACGGCAAGGCAAGGAAAGGGTAACGCATTTGAAAGCACGGTCAGGCGAGGCAACGCTAAGGCACGACAACGCAAGGCTAGGCAATGCACGGCAACGCAAGGAAAGGGTAACGCAGGGGAATGCACGGTAAGGTGAGGCAAGGATAAGGCACGACAATGCAAGGCGAGGCAATGCACGGCAAGGCAAGGAAAGAGTAACGGAAGGAAAGGAAGGCAAGGCAAAGCCAGGCAAGGCAAGTGTAACAAAAGGCACGCCACGGCAAGGGGAAACAAGGCTAAGGCACGACAACGCACGGCTAGGCAATGCACGGCAAGGCAAGGAAAGGGTAACGCAAGGCAAGGCACGGTGAGGCTAGGCAAGGCTAATGCACGACAACGCAAGGCTAGGCAATGCACGACAATGCAAGGAAAGCTTAAAGCAAAGGAAGGCACGGTCAGGCGAGATAAGGCTAAGGCACGACAACGCAAGGCTAGGCAATGCACGGAAGGCAAGCAAAGAGTAACGGAAGGTAAGGAAGGCAAGGGAAAGCAAGGGAAGGCAAGGGTAACGGAAGGAACGGCACGGCAAGGGGAAACAAGGCTAAGGCACGACAACGCACGCTAGGCAATGCACGGCAAGGCAAGGAAAGGGTAACGCATGGGAAAGCACGGTCAGGCGAGGCAAGGCTAAGGCACGACAACCCAAGGCTAGGCAATGCACCGATGGCAAGCAAAGAGTAACGGAAAGTAAGGAAGGGAAGGGAAAGCAAGGAAAGGCAAGGGTAACGGAAGGAACGGCACGGCAAGGGGTAACAAGGCTAAGGCACGACAACGCAGGGCTAGGCAATGCACGGCAAGGCAAGGAAAGAGTAACGCAAGGAAAGGAAGGCAAGGCAAAGCCAGGCAAGGCAAGTGTAACAAAAGGCACGCAAGGGCAAGGGGAAACAAGGCTAAGGAAAGCCAACGCAAGGCTAGGCAATGCCCGGAAAGCAAGCAAGGAGTAACGGAATGCAAGGAAGGAAAGGGAAAGCAAGGGAAGGCAAGGGTAACGGAAGGAACGGCACGGCAAGGGGAAACAAGGCTAAGGCACGACAACGCACGCTAGGCAATGCACGGCAAGGCAAGGAAAGGGTAACGCATGGGAAAGCACGGTCAGGCGAGGCAAGGCTAAGGCACGACAACGGAAGGCTAGGCAATGCACGGAAGCAAGCAAAGAGTAACGGAAGGTAAGGAAGGCAAGGGAAAGCAAAGAAAGGCAAGTGTAACGGAAGGAACGGCACGGCAAGGGGAAACAAGGCTAAGGCACGACAACGCACGGCTAGGCAATGCACGGCAAGGCAAGCAAAGGGTAACGCAAGGAAAGGCACGGTGAGGCTAGGCAAGGCTAATGCACGAAAACGCAAGGCTAGGCAATGCACGACAATGCAAGGAAAGCTTAAAGCAAAGGAAGGCACGGTCAGGCGAGGTAAGGCTAAGGCACGACAACGCAAGGCTAGGCAATTCACGGAAGGCAAGCAAAGAGTAACGGAAGGTAAGGAAGGCAAGGGAAAGCAAGGAAAGGCAATGGTAACGGAAGGAACGGCACGGCAAGGGGAAACAAGGCTAAGGCACGACAACGCACGCTAGGCAATGCACGGCAAGGCAAGGAAAGGGTAACGCATGGGAAAGCACGGTCAGGAGAGGCAAGGCTAAGGCACGACAACCCAAGGCTAGGCAATGCACGGAAGGCAAGCAAAGAGTAACGGAAGGCAAGGAAGGCAAGGGAAAGCAAGGAAAGGCAAGGGTAATGGAAGGAACGGCACGGCAAGGGGAAACAAGGCTAAGGCACGACAACGCACGGCTAGGCAATGCACGGCAAGGCAAGCAAAGGGTAACGCAAGGCAAGGCACGGTGAGGCTAGGCAAGGCTAATGCACGAAAACGCAAGGCTAGGCAATGCACGACAATGCAAGGAAAGCTTAAAGCAAAGGAAGGCAAGGTCAGGCGAGATAAGGCTAAGGCACGACAACGCAAGACTAGGCAATTCAGGGAAGGCAAGCAAAGAGTAACGGAAGGCAAGCAAGGCAAGGAAAAGGAAGGAAAGGCTAGGGTAACGGAAGGAACGGTACGGCAAGGGGAAAAAAGTCTAAGGCACGACAACGCACGGCTAGGCAATGCACGGCAAGGCAAGGCAAGGGTAACGCAAAGGAAGGCAAGGTCAGGCGAGATAAGGCTAAGGCACGACAACGCAAGGCTAGGCAATGCACGGCAACGCAAGGAAAGGGTAACGCAGGGGAATGCACGGTAAGGTGAGGCAAGGATAAGGCACGACAATGCAAGGCTAGGCAATGCACGGCAAGGCAAGGAAAGAGTAACGGAAGGAAAGGAAGGCAAGGCAAAGCCAGGCAAGGCAAGTGTAACAAAAGGCACGCCACGGCAAGGGGAATCAAGGCTAAGTCACGACAACGCACGGCTACGCAATGCACGGCAAGCCAAGGAAAGGGTAACGCAAGGCAAGGCACGGTGAGGCTAGGCAAGGCTAATGCACGACAACGCAAGGCTAGGCAATGCACGACAATGCAAGGAAAGCTTAAAGCAAAGGAAGGCACGGTCAGGCGAGATAAGGCTAAGGCACGACAACGCAAGGCTAGGCAATGCACGGAAGGCAAGCAAAGAGTAACGGAAGGTAAGGAAGGCAAGGGAAAGCAAGGAAAGGCAAGTGTAACGGAAGGAACGGCACGGCAAGGGGAAACAAGGCTAAGGCACGATAACGCACGCTAGGCAATGCACGGCAAGGCAAGGAAATGGTAACGCATGGGAAAGCACGGTCAGGCGAGGCAAGCCTAAGGCATGACAACGCAAGGCTAGGCAATGCACGGAAAGCAAGCAAAGAGTAACGGAACGCAAGGAAGGCAAGGGAAAGCAAGGAAAGGCAAGTGTAACGGAAGGAACGGCACGGCAAGGGGTAACAAGGCTAAGGCACGACAACGCAGGGCTAGGCAATGCACGGCAAGGCAAGGAAAGAGTAACGCAAGGAAAGGAAGGCAAGGCAAAGCCAGGCAAGGCAAGTGTAACAAAAGGCACGCAAGGGCAAGGGGAAACAAGGCTAAGGAAAGCCAACGCAAGGCTAGGCAATGCCCGGAAAGCAAGCAAGGAGTAACGGAATGCAAGGAAGGAAAGGGAAAGCAAGGGAAGGCAAGGGTAACGGAAGGAACGGCACGGCAAGGGGAAACAAGGCTAAGGCACGATAACGCACGCTAGGCAATGCACGGCAAGGCAAGGAAAGGGTAACGCATGGGAAAGCACGGTCAGGCGAGGCAAGGCTAAGGCACGACAACCCAAGGCTAGGCAATGCACGGAAGCCAAGCAAAGAGTAACGGAAGGTAAGGAAGGCAAGGGAAAGCAAGGAAAGGCAAGGGTAACGGAAGGAACGGCACGGCAAGGGGAAACAAGGCTAAGGCACGACAACGCACGGCTAGGCAATGCACGGCAAGGCAAGCAAAGGGTAACGCAAGGAAAGGCACGGTGAGGCTAGGCAAGGCTAATGCACGAAAACGCAAGGCTAGGCAATGCACGACAATGCAAGGAAAGCTTAAAGCAAAGGAAGGCACGGTCAGGCGAGATAAGGCTAAGGCACGACAACGCAAGGCTAGGCATTGCACGGAAGGCAAGGAAAGAGTAACGGAAGGTAAGGAAGGCAAGGGAAAGCAAGGAAAGGCGATGGTAACGGAAGGAACGTCACGGCAAGGGGAAACAAGGCTAAGGCACGACAACGCACGCTAGGCAATGCACGGCAAGGCAAGGAAAGGGTAACGCATGGGAAAGCACGGTCAGGAGAGGCAAGGCTAAGGCACGACAACCCAAGGCTAGGCAATGCACGGAAGGCAAGCAAAGAGTAACGGAAGGTAAGGAAGGCAAGGGAAAGCAAGGAAAGGCAAAGGTAACGGAAGGAACGGCACGGCAAGGGGTAACAAGGCTAAGGCACGACAACGCAGGGCTAGGCAATGCACGGCAAGGCAAGGAAAGGGTAACGCAGGGGAAGGCACCGTCAGGTGAGGCAAGGATAAGGCACGACAATGCAAGGCTAGGCAATGCACGGCAAGGCAAGGAAAGAGTAACGGAAGGAAAGGAAGGCAAGGCAAAGCCAGGTAAGGCAAGTGTAACAAAAGGCACGCAACGGCAAGGGGAAACAAGGCTAAGGCACGACAACACACGGCTAGGAAATGCACGGCAAGGCAAGTAAAGGGTAACGCAAGGCAAGGCACGGTGAGGCTAGGCAAGGCTAATGCACAACAACGCAAGGCTAGGCAATGCACGACAATGCAAGTAAAGCTTAAAGCAAAGGAAGGCACGGTCAGAAGAGATAAGGCTAAGGCACGACAACGCAAGGCTAGGCAATGCAGGCAACGCAAGGAAAGAGTAACGGAAGGTAAGGAAGGCAAAGGAAAGCAAGGAAAGGCAATGGTAACGGAAGGAATGGCACGGCAAGGGGAAACAAGTCTAAGGCACGACAACGCACGCTAGGCAATGCACGGCAAGGGAAGGAAAGGGTAACGCATGGGAAAGAACGGTCAGGGAAGGCAAGGCTAAGGCACGACAACGCAAGGCTTCGCAATGCACGGAAGGCAAGCAAAGAGTAACGGAAGGTAAGGAAGGCAAGGGAAAGCAAAGAAAGGCAAGTGCAACGGAAGGAACGGCACGGCAAGGGGAAACAAGGCTAAGGCACGACAACGCACGGCTAGGCAATGCACGGCAAGGCAAGGAAAGGGTAACGCATGGGAAAGAACGGTCAGGGGAGGCAAGGCTAAGGCACGACAACGCAAGGCTTCGCAATGCACGGAAGGCAAGCAAAGAGTAAAGGAAGGTAAGGAAGGCAAGGGAAAGCAAAGAAAGGCAAGTGCAACGGAAGGAACGGCACGGCAAGGGGAAACAAGGCTAAGGCACGACAACGCACGCTAGGCAATGCACGGCAAGGCAAGGAAAGGGTAACGCATGTGAAAGCACGGTCAGGCGAGGCAAGGCTAAGGAAAGCCAACGCAAGGCTAGGCAATGCACGGTAAGCAAGCAAGGAGTAACGGAATGCAAGGAAGGAAACGGAAAGCAAGGGAAGGCAAGGGTAACGGAAGGAACGGCACGGCAAGGGGTAACAAGGCTAAGGCACGACAACACACGGCTAGGAAATGCACGGCAAGGAAAGGAAAGGGTAACGCAAGGCAAGGCACGGTGAGGCTAGGCAAGGTTAATGCACGACAACGCAAGGCTAGGCAATGCACGACAATGCAAGGAAAGCTTAAAGCAAAGGAAGGCACGGTCAGGCGAGATAAGGCTAAGGCACGACAACGCAAGGCTAGGCAATGCACGGAAGGCAAGCAAAGAGTAACGGAAGGTAAGGAAGGCAAGGGAAAGCAAGGAAAGGCAAGTGTAACGGAAGGAACGGCACGGCAAGGGGAAACAAGGCTAAGGCACGACAACGCACGTTAGGCAATGCACGGCAAGGCAAGGAAAGGGTAACGCATGGGAAAGCACGGTCAGGCGAGGCAAGGCTAAGGCACGACAACTCAAGGCTAGGCAATGCACGGAAGGCAAGCAAAGAGTAACGGAACGCAAGGAAGGCAAGGGAAAGCAAGGGAAGGCAAGGGTAATGGAAGGAACGGCACGGCAAGGGGAAACAAGGCTAAGGCACGTCAACGCACGGCTAGGCAATGCACGGCAAGGCAAGCAAAGTGTAACGCAAGGAAAGGCACGGTGAGGCTAGGCAAGGCTAATACACGAATACGCAAGGCTAGGCAATGCACGACAATGCAAGGAAAGCTTAAAGCAAAGGAAGGCACGGTCAGGCGAGATAAGGCTAAGGCACGACAACGCAAGGCTAGGCAATGCACGGAAGGCAAGCAAAGAGTAACGGAAGGTAAGGAAGGCAAGGGAAAGCAAGGAAAGGCAATGGTAACGGAAGGAACGGCACGGCAAGGGGAAACAAGGCTAAGGCACGACAACGCACGCTAGGCAATGCACGGCAAGGCAAGGAAAGGGTAACGCAGGGGAAGGCACGGTCAGGTGAGGCAAGGATAAGGCACGACACTGCAAGGCTAGGCAATGCACGGCAAGGCAAGGAAAGAGTAACGGAAGGAAAGGAAGGCAAGGCAAAGCCAGGCAAGGCAAGTGTAACAAAAGGCACGCAACGGCAAGGGGAAACAAGGCTAAGGCACGACAACGCACGGCTAGGCAATGCACGGCAAGGCAAGGAAAGGGTAACGCAAGGCAAGGCACGGTGAGGCTAGGCAAGGCTAATGCACGACAACGCAAGGCTAGGCAATGCACGACAATGCAAGGAAAGCTTAAAGCAAAGGAAGGCACGGTCAGGCGAGATAAGGCTAAGGCACGACAACGCAAGGCTAGGCAATGCACGGAAGGCAAGCAAAGAGTAACGGAAGGTAAGGAAGGCAAGGGAAAGCAAGGAAAGGCAATGGTAACGGAAGGAACGGCACGGCAAGGGGAAACAAGGCTAAGCCACGACAACGCACGCTAGGCAATGCACGGTAAGGCAAGGAAAGGGTAACGAACGGGAAAGAACGGTCAGGCGAGGCAAGGCTAAGGCACGACAACCCAAGGCTAGGCAATACACGGAAGGCAAGCAAAGAGTAACGGAAGGTAAGGAAGGAAAGGGAAAGCAAAGAAAGGCCAGTGTAACGGAAGGAACGGCACGGCAAGGGGAAACAATGCTAAGGCACGGCAACGCAGGCTAGGCAATGCACGGCAAGGCAAGGAAAGGGTAACGCAAGGAAAGGCACGGTGAGGCTAGGCAAGGCTAATGCACGACAACGCAAGGCTAGGCAATGCACGAAAATGCAAGTAAAGCTTAAAGCAAAGGAAGGCACGGTCAGGCGAGATAAGGCTAAGGCACGACAACGCAAGGCTAGGCAATGCAGGGAAGGCAAGCAAACAGTAACGGAAGGTAAGGAAGGCAAGGGAAAGCAAGGAAAGGCAATGGTAACGGAAGGAACGGCACGGCAAGGGGAAACAAGTCTAAGGCACGACAACGCACGCTAGGCAATCCACGGCAAGGCAAGGAAAGGGTAACGCATGGGAAAGCACGGTCAGTTGTGGCAAGGCTAAGGCACGACAACGCAAGGCTTGGCAATGCACGGAAGGCAAGCAAAGAGTAACGGAAGGTAAGGAAGGCAAGGGAAAGCAAAGAAAGACAAGTGTAACGGAAGGAACGACACGGCAAGGGGAAACAAGGCTAAGGCAGACAACGCACGCTAGGCAATGCACGGCAAGGCAAGGAAAGGGTAACGCATGGGAAAGCACCGTCAGGCGAGGCAAGGCTAAGGAAAGCCAACGCAAGGCTAGGCAATGCACGGAAAGCAAGCAAGGAGTAACGGAATGCAAGGAAGGAATGGGAAAGCAAGGGAAGGGAAGGGTAACGGAAGGAACGGCACGGCAAGGGGTAACAAGGCTAAGGCACGACAACACACGGCTAGGCAATGCACGGCTAGGCTAGGAAAGGGTAACGCAAGGCAAGGCACAGTGAGGCTAGGCAAGGTTAATGCACGACAACGCAAGGCTAGGCAATGCACGACAATGCAAGGAAAGCTTAAAGCAAAGGAAGGCACGGTCAGGCGAGATAAGGCTAAGGCACGACAACGCAAGGCTAGGCAATGCAAGGAAGGCAAGCAAAGAGTAACGGAAGGTAAGGAAAGCAAGGGAAAGCAAGGAAAGGCAATGGTAACGGAAGGAACGGCACGGCAAGGGGAAACAAGGCTAAGGCACGACAACGCACGCTAGGCAATGCACGGCAAGGGAAGGAAAGGGTAACGCATGGGAAATCACGGTCAGGCGAGGCAAGGCGACGGCATGACAACGCAAGGCTAGGCAATGCACGGAAAGCAAGCAAAGAGTAACGGAACGCAAGGAAGGCAAAGGAAAGCAAGGGAAGGCAAGGGTAATGGAAGGAGCGGCACGGCAAGGGGAAACAAGGCTAAGGCACGACAACGCAGAGCTAGGCAATGCACGGCAAGGCAAGCAAAGGGTAACGCAAGGCAAGGCACGGTGAGGCTAGGCAAGGCTAATGCACGAAAACGCAAGGCTAGGCAATGCACGACAATGCAAGGAAACTTAAAGCAAAGGAAGGCAAGGTCAGGCGAGATAAGGCTAAGGCACGACAAGGCAAGGCTAGGAAATTCAGGGAAGGCAAGCAACGAGTAACGGAAGGTAAGCAAGGCAAGGAAAAGGAAGGAAAGGCCAGGGTAACGGAAGGAACGGCACGGCAAGGGGAAACAAGTCTAAGGCACGACACCGAACGCTAGGCAATGAACAGCAAGGCAAGGAAAGGGTAACGCATTTGAAAGCACGGTCACGCGAGGCAAGGCTAAGGCACGACAACGCAAGGCTAGGCAGTGCAGGGAAGGCAAGCAAAGAGTAACGGAAGGTAAGGAAGGCAAGAAAAAGCAAGGAAAGGCAAGGGTAACGGAAGGAACGGCACGGCAAGGGGAAACAAGGCTAAGGCACGACAACGCACGCTGGGCAATGCACGGCAAGGCAAGGAAAGGGTAACGCATGGGAAAGCAAGTTCAGGCGAGGCAAGGCTAAGGCACGACAACGCAAGGCTAGGCAATGCACGGAAGGCAAGCAAAGAGTAACGGAAGGTAAGGAAGGCAAGGGAAAGCAAAGAAAGGCAAGTGTAACGGAAGGAACTGCACGGCAAGGGGAAACAAGGCTAAGGCACGACACCGAACGCTAGGCAATGAACGGCAAGGCAAGGAAAGGGTAACGAATGGAAAGCACGGTCAGGCGAGGCAAGGCTAGGCAATGCACGGAAGGCAAGCAAAGAGTAACGGAAGGTAAGGAAGGCAAGGGAAAGCAAGGAAAGGCAAGTGTAATGGAAGGAACGGCACGGCAAGGGGAAACAAGGCTAAGGCACGACAACGCACGCTAGGCAATGCACGGCAAGGCAAGGAAAGGGTAACGCATGGGAAAGCACGGTCAGGCGAGGCAAGCCTAAGGCATGACAACACAAGGCTAGGCAATGCACGGAAAGCAAGCAAAGAGTAACGGAACGCAAGGAAGGCAAGGGAAAGCAAGGGAAGGCAAGGGTAACGGAAGGAACGGCACGGCAAGGGGTAACAAGGCTAAGGCACGACAAAGCAGGGCTAGGCAATGAACGGCAAGGCAAGGAAAGAGTAACGGAAGGAAAGGAAGGCAAGGGAAAGCCAGGCAAGGCAAGTGTAACAAAAGGCACGCAACGGCAAGGGGAAACAAGGCTAAGGCACGACAACACACGGCTAGGAAATGCATGGCAAGGCAAGGAAAGGGTAACGCATGGGAAAGCACGGTCAGGCGAGGCAAGGCTAAGGAAAGCCAACGCAAGGCTAGGCAATGCACGGAAAGCAAGCAAGGAGTAACGGAATGCAAGGAAGGAATGGGAAAGCAAGGGAAGGCAAGGGTAACGGAAGGAACGGCACGGCAAGGGGTAACAAGGCTAAGGCACGACAACACACGGCTAGGAAATGCACGGCAAGGCTAGGAAAGGGTAACGCAAGGCAAGGCACAGTGAGGCTAGGCAAGGTTAATGCACGACAACGCAAGGCTAGGCAATGCACGACAATGCAAGGAAAGCTTAAAGCAAAGGAAGGCACGGTCAGGCGAGATAAGGCTAAGGCACGACAACGCAAGGCTAGGCAATGCACGGAAGGCAAGCAAAGAGTAACGGAAGGTAAGGAAGGCAAGGGAAAGCAACTAAAGGCAATGGTAACGGAAGGAACGGCACGGCAAGGGGAAACAAGGCTAAGCCACGACAACGCACGCTAGGCAATGCACGGCAAGGCAAGGAAAGTGTAACGAACGGGAAAGAACGGTCAGGCGAGGCAAGGCTAAGGCACGACACCCCAAGGCTAGGCAATGCACGGAAGGCAAGCAAATTGTAACGGAAGGTAAGGAAGGAAAGGGAAAGCAAAGAAAGGCCAGTGTAACGGAAGGAACGGCACGGCAAGGGGAAACAAGGCTAAGGCACGACAAGCACGGCTAGGCAATGCACGGCAAGGCAAGCAAAGGGTAACGCAAGGAAAGGCACGGTGAGGCTAGGCAAGGCTAATGCACGACAACGCAAGGCTAGGCAATGCACGACAATGCAAGTAAAGCTTAAAGCAAAGGAAGGCACGGTCAGGCGAGATAAGGCTAAGGCACGACAACGCAAGGCTAGGCAATGCAGGGAAGGCAAGCAAACAGTAACGGAAGGTAAGGAAGGCAAGGGAAAGCAAGGAAAGGCAATGGTAACGGAAGGAACGGCACGGCAAGGGGAAACAAGTCTAAGGCACGACAACGCACGCTAGGCAATCCACGGCAAGGCAAGGAAAGGGTAACGCATGGGAAAGCACGGTCAGGGGAGGCAAGGCTTAGGCACGACAACGCAAGGCTTGGCAATGCACGGAAGGCAAGCAAAGAGTAACGGAAGGTAAGGAAGGCAAGGGAAAGCAAAGAAAGACAAGTGTAACGGAAGGAACGGCACGGCAAGGGGAAACAAGGCTAAGGCAGACAACGCACGCTAGGCAATGCACGGCAAGGCAAGGAAAGGGTAACGCATGGGAAAGCACGGTCAGGCGAGGCAAGGCTAAGGAAAGCCAACGCAAGGCTAGGCAATGCACGGAAAGCAAGCAAGGAGTAACGGAATGCAAGGAAGGAATGGGAAAGCAAGGGAAGGCAAGGGTAACGGAAGGAACGGCACGGCAAGGGGTAACAAGGCTAAGGCACGACAACACACGGCTAGGAAATGCACGGCTAGGCTAGGAAAGGGTAACGCAAGGCAAGGCACAGTGAGGCTAGGCAAGGTTAATGCACGACAACGCAAGGCTAGGCAATGCACGACAATGCAAGGAAAGCTTAAAGCAAAGGAAGGCACGGTCAGGCGAGATAAGGCTAAGGCACGACAACGCAAGGCTAGGCAATGCAAGGAAGGCAAGCAAAGAGTAACGGAAGGTAAGGAAAGCAAGGGAAAGCAAGGCAAGGCAATGGTAACGGAAGGAACGGCATGGCAAGGGGAAACAAGGCTAAGGCACGACAACGCACGCTAGGCAATGCACGGCAAGGCAAAGAAAGGGTAACGAATGGGAAAGCACGGTCAGGCGAGGCAAGGCTAAGGCACGACAACCCAAGGCTAGGCAATGCACGGAAGGCAAGCAAAGAGTAACGGAAGGTAAGGAAGGAAAGGGAAAGCAAAGAAAGGCAAGTGTAACGGAAGGAACGGCACGGCAAAGGGAAACAAGGCTAAGGCACGACAAGGCACGGCTAGGCAATGCACGGCAAGGCAAGCAAAGGGTAACGCAAGGCAAGGCACGGTGAGGCTAGGCAAGGCTAATGTACGAAAACGCAAGGCTAGGCGATGCACGACAATGCAAGGAAAGCTTAAAGCAAAGGAAGGCAAGGTCAGGCGAGATAAGGCTAAGGCACGACAACGCAAGGCTAGGAAATTCAGGGAAGGCAAGCAAAGAGTAACGGAAGGTAAGGAAGGCAAGGGAAAGCAAGGAAAGGCAAGTGTAACGGAAGGAACGGCACGGCAAGGGGAAACAAGGCTAAGGCACGACAACGCAAGCTAGGCAATGCACGGCAAGGCAAGGAAAGGGTAACGCATGGGAAAGCACGGTCAGGCGAGGCAAGCCTAAGGCATGACAACGCAAGGCTAGGCAATGCACGGAAAGCAAGCAAAGAGTAACGGAACGCAAGGAAGGCAAGGGAAAGCAAGGGAAGGCAAGGGTAACGGAAGGAACGGCACGGCAAGGGATTAACAAGGCTAAGGCACGACAAAGCAGGGCTAGGCAATGAACGGCAAGGCAAGGAAAGAGTAAAGGAAGGAAAGGAAGGCAAGGGAAAGCCAGGCAAGGCAAGTGTAACAAAAGGCACGCAACGGCAAGGGGAAACAAGGCTAAGGCACGACAACACACGGCTAGGAAATGCATGGCAAGGCAAGGAAAGGGTAACGCATGGGAAAGCACGGTCAGGCGAGGCAAGGCTAAGGAAAGCCAACGCAAGGCTAGGCAATGCACGGAAAGCAAGCAAGGAGTAACGGAATGCAAGGAAGGAAAGGGAAAGCAAAGAAAGGCAAGTGTAACGGAAGGAACGGCACGGCAAGCGGAAACAAGGCTAAGGCACGACAACGCACGGCTAGGCAATGCACGGCAAGGCAAGCAAAGGGTAACGCAAGGAAAGGCACGGTGAGGCTAGGCAAGGCTAATGCACGAAAACGCAAGGCTAGGCAATGCACGACAATGCAAGGAAAGCTTAAAGCAAAGGAAGGCACGGTCAGGCGAGGTAAGGCTAAGGCACGACAACGCAAGGCTAGGCATTGCACGGAAGGCAAGGAAAGAGTAACGGAAGGTAAGGAAGGCAAGGGAAAGCAAGGAAAGGCGATGGTAACGGAAGGAACGTCACGGCAAGGGGAAACAAGGCTAAGGCACGACAACGCACGCTAGGCAATGCACGGCAAGGCAAGGAAAGGGTAACGCATGGGAAAGCACGGTCAGGAGAGGCAAGGCTAAGGCACGACAACCCAAGGCTAGGCAATGCACGGAAGGCAAGCAAAGAGTAACGGAAGGTAAGGAAGGCAAGGGAAAGCAAGGAAAGGCAAAGGTAACGGAAGGAACGGCACGGCAAGGGGTAACAAGGCTAAGGCACGACAACGCAGGGCTAGGCAATGCACGGCAAGGCAAGGAAAGGGTAACGCAGGGGAAGGCACCGTCAGGTGAGGCAAGGATAAGGCACGACAATGCAAGGCTAGGCAATGCACGGCAAGGCAAGGAAAGACTAACGGAAGGAAAGGAAGGCAAGGCAAAGCCAGGTAAGGCAAGTGTAACAAAAGGCACGCAACGGCAAGGGGAAACAAGGCTAAGGCACGACAACAGACGGCTAGGAAATGCACGGCAAGGCAAGTAAAGGGTAACGCAAGGCAAGGCACGGTGAGGCTAGGCAAGGCTAATGCACGACAACGCAAGGCTAGGCAATGCACGACAATGCAAGTAAAGCTTAAAGCAAAGGAAGGCACGGTCAGAAGAGATAAGGCTAAGGCACGACAACGCAAGGCTAGGCAATGCAGGCAACGCAAGGAAAGAGTAACGGAAGGTAAGGAAGGCAAAGGAAAGCAAGGAAAGGCAATGGTAACGGAAGGAATGGCACGGCAAGGGGAAACAAGTCTAAGGCACGACAACGCACGCTAGGCAATGCACGGCAAGGGAAGGAAAGGGTAACGCATGGGAAAGAACGGTCAGGGAAGGCAAGGCTAAGGCACGACAACGCAAGGCTTCGCAATGCACGGAAGGCAAGCAAAGAGTAACGGAAGGTAAGGAAGGCAAGGGAAAGCAAAGAAAGGCAAGTGCAACGGAAGGAACGGCACGGCAAGGGGAAACAAGGCTAAGGCACGACAACGCACGCTAGGCAATGCACGGCAAGGCAAGCAAAGGGTAACGCATGGGAAAGCACGGTCAGGGAAGGCAAGGCTAAGGCACGACAACGCAAGGCTTCGCAATGCACGGAAGGCAAGCAAAGAGTAACGGAAGGTAAGGAAGGCAAGGGAAAGCAAAGAAAGGCAAGTGCAACGGAAGGAACGGCACGGCAAGGGGAAACAAGGCTAAGGCACGACAACGCACGCTAGGCAATGCACGGCAAGGCAAGGAAAGGGTAACGCATGTGAAAGCACGGTCAGGCGAGGCAAGGCTAAGGAAAGCCAACGCAAGGCTAGGCAATGCACGGAAAGCAAGCAAGGAGTAACGGAATGCAAGGAAGGAAAGGGAAAGCAAGGGAAGGCAAGGGTAACGGAAGGAACGGCACGGCAAGGGGTAACAAGGCTAAGGCACGACAACACACGGCTAGGAAATGCACGGCAAGGCAAGCAAAAAGTAACGCAAGGAAAGGCACGGTGAGGCTAGGCAAGGTTAATGCACGACAACGCAAGGCTAGGCAATGCACGACAATGCAAGGAAAGCTTAAAGCAAAGGAAGGCACGGTCAGGCGAGATAAGGCTAAGGCACGACAACGCAAGGCTAGGCAATGCACGGAAGGCAAGCAAAGAGTAACGGAAGGTAAGGAAGGCAAGGGAAAGCAAGGAAAGGCAAGTGTAACGGAAGGAACGGCACGGCAAGGGGAAACAAGGCTAAGGCACGACAACGCACGTTAGGCAATGCACGGCAAGGCAAGGAAAGGGTAACGCATGGGAAAGCACGGTCAGGCGAGGCAAGGCTAAGGCACGACAACTCAAGGCTAGGCAATGCACGGAAGGCAAGCAAAGAGTAACGGAAGGTAAGGAAGGAAAGGGAAAGCAAAGAAAGGCAAGTGTAACGGAAGAACCGCACGGCAAGGGGAAAGAAGGCTAAGGCACGTCAACGCACGGCTAGGCAATGCACGGCAAGGCAAGCAAAGTGTAACGCAAGGAAAGGCACGGTGAGGCTAGGCAAGGCTAATACACGAATACGCAAGGCTAGGCAATGCACGACAATGCAAGGAAAGCTTAAAGCAAAGGAAGGCACGGTCAGGCGAGATAAGGCTAAGGCACGACAACGCAAGGCTAGGCAATGCACGGAAGGCAAGCAAAGAGTAACGGAAGGTAAGGAAGGCAAGGGAAAGCAAGGAAAGGCAATGGTAACGGAAGGAACGGCACGGCAAGGGGAAACAAGTCTAAGGCACGACAACGCACGCTAGGCAATGCACGGCAAGGCAAGGAAAGGGTAACGCAGGGGAAGGCACGGTCAGGTGAGGCAAGGATAAGGCACGACACTGCAAGGCTAGGCAATGCACGGCAAGGCAAGGAAAGAGTAACGGAAGGAAAGGAAGGCAAGGCAAAGCCAGGCAAGGCAAGTGTAACAAAAGGCACGCAACGGCAAGGGGAAACAAGGCTAAGGCACGACAACAGACGGCTAGGAAATGCACGGCAAGGCAAGTAAAGGGTAACGCAAGGCAAGGCACGGTGAGGCTAGGCAAGGTTAATGCACGACAACGCAAGGCTAGGCAATGCACGACAATGCAAGGAAAGCTTAAAGCAAAGGAAGGCACGGTCAGGCGAGATAAGGCTAAGGCACGACAACGCAAGGCTAGGCAATGCACGGAAGGCAAGCAAAGAGTAACGGAAGGTAAGGAAGGCAAGGGAAAGCAAGGAAAGGCAATGGTAACGGAAGGAACGGCACGGCAAGGGGAAACAAGGCTAAGCCACGACAACGCACGCTAGGCAATGCACGGTAAGGCAAGGAAAGGGTAACGAACGGGAAAGAACGGTCAGGCGAGGCAAGGCTAAGGCACGACAACCCAAGGCTAGGCAATACACGGAAGGCAAGCAAAGAGTAACGGAAGGTAAGGAAGGAAAGGGAAAGCAAAGAAAGGCCAGTGTAACGGAAGGAACGGCACGGCAAGGGGAAACAATGCTAAGGCACGACAAGGCACGGCTAGGCAATGCACGGCAAGGCAAGCAAAGGGTAACGCAAGGAAAGGCACGGTGAGGCTAGGCAAGGCTAATGCACGACAACGCAAGGCTAGGCAATGCACGAAAATGCAAGTAAAGCTTAAAGCAAAGGAAGGCACGGTCAGGCGAGATAAGGCTAAGGCACGACAACGCAAGGCTAGGCAATGCAGGGAAGGCAAGCAAACAGTAACGGAAGGTAAGGAAGGCAAGGGAAAGCAAGGAAAGGCAATGGTAACGGAAGGAACGGCACGGCAAGGGGAAACAAGTCTAAGGCACGACAACGCACGCTAGGCAATCCACGGCAAGGCAAGGAAAGGGTAACGCATGGGAAAGCACGGTCAGTTGTGGCAAGGCTAAGGCACGACAACGCAAGGCTTGGCAATGCACGGAAGGCAAGCAAAGAGTAACGGAAGGTAAGGAAGGCAAGGGAAAGCAAAGAAAGACAAGTGTAACGGAAGGAACGACACGGCAAGGGGAAACAAGGCTAAGGCAGACAACGCACGCTAGGCAATGCACGGCAAGGCAAGGAAAGGGTAACGCATGGGAAAGCACCGTCAGGCGAGGCAAGGCTAAGGAAAGCCAACGCAAGGCTAGGCAATGCACGGAAAGCAAGCAAGGAGTAACGGAATGCAAGGAAGGAATGGGAAAGCAAGGGAAGGCAAGGGTAACGGAAGGAACGGCACGGCAAGGGGTAACAAGGCTAAGGCACGACAACACACGGCTAGGAAATGCACGGCTAGGCTAGGAAAGGGTAACGCAAGGCAAGGCACAGTGAGGCTAGGCAAGGTTAATGCACGACAACGCAAGGCTAGGCAATGCACGACAATGCAAGGAAAGCTTAAAGCAAAGGAAGGCACGGTCAGGCGAGATAAGGCTAAGGCACGACAACGCAAGGCTAGGCAATGCAAGGAAGGCAAGCAAAGAGTAACGGAAGGTAAGGAAAGCAAGGGAAAGCAAGGAAAGGCAATGGTAACGGAAGGAACGGCACGGCAAGGGGAAACAAGGCTAAGGCACGACAACGCACGCTAGGCAATGCACGGCAAGGGAAGGAAAGGGTAACGCATGGGAAATCACGGTCAGGCGAGGCAAGGCGACGGCATGACAACGCAAGGCTAGGCAATGCACGGAAAGCAAGCAAAGAGTAACGGAACGCAAGGAAGGCAAAGGAAAGCAAGGGAAGGCAAGGGTAATGGAAGGAGCGGCACGGCAAGGGGAAACAAGGCTAAGGCACGACAACGCAGGGCTAGGCAATGCACGGCAAGGCAAGCAAAGGGTAACGCAAGGCAAGGCACGGTGAGGCTAGGCAAGGCTAATGCACGAAAACGCAAGGCTAGGCGATGCACGACAATGCAAGGAAACTTAAAGCAAAGGAAGGCAAGGTCAGGCGAGATAAGGCTAAGGCACGACAAGGCAAGGCTAGGAAATTCAGGGAAGGCAAGCAACGAGTAACGGAAGGTAAGCAAGGCAAGGAAAAGGAAGGAAAGGCCAGGGTAACGGAAGGAACGGCACGGCAAGGGGAAACAAGTCTAAGGCACGACACCGAACGCTAGGCAATGAACAGCAAGGCAAGGAAAGGGTAACGCATTTGAAAGCACGGTCACGCGACGCAACGCTAAGACACGACAACGCAAGACTAGGCAATGCAGGGAAGGCAAGCAAAGAGTAACGGAAGGTAAGGAAAGCAAGAAAAAGCAAGGAAAGGCAAGGGTAACGGAAGGAACGGCACGGCAAGGGGAAACAAGGCTAAGGCACGACAACGCACGCTAGGCAATGCACGGCAAGGCAAGGAAAGGGTAACGCATGGGAAAGCAAGTTCAGGCGAGGCAAGGCTAAGGCACGACAACGCAAGGCTAGGCAATGCACGGAAGGCAAGCAAAGAGTAACGGAAGGTAAGGAAGGCAAGGGAAAGCAAAGAAAGGCAAGTGTAACGGAAGGAACTGCACGGCAAGGGGAAACAAGGCTAAGGCACGACACCGAACGCTAGGCAATGAACGGCAAGGCAAGGAAAGGGTAACGAATGGAAAGCACGGTCAGGCGAGGCAAGGCTAGGCAATGCACGGAAGGCAAGCAAAGAGTAACGGAAGGTAAGGAAGGCAAGGGAAAGCAAGGAAAGGCAAGTGTAATGGAAGGAACGGCACGGCAAGGGGAAACAAGGCTAAGGCACGACAACGCACGCTAGGCAATGCACGGCAAGGCAAGGAAAGGGTAACGCATGGGAAAGCACGGTCAGGCGAGGCAAGCCTAAGGCATGACAACACAAGGCTAGGCAATGCACGGAAAGCAAGCAAAGAGTAACGGAACGCAAGGAAGGCAAGGGAAAGCAAGGGAAGGCAAGGGTAACGGAAGGAACGGCACGGCAAGGGGTAACAAGGCTAAGGCACGACAAAGCAGGGCTAGGCAATGAACGGCAAGGCAAGGAAAGAGTAACGGAAGGAAAGGAAGGCAAGGGAAAGCCAGGCAAGGCAAGTGTAACAAAAGGCACGCAACGGCAAGGGGAAACAAGGCTAAGGCACGACAACACACGGCTAGGAAATGCATGGCAAGGCAAGGAAAGGGTAACGCATGGGAAAGCACGGTCAGGCGAGGCAAGGCTAAGGAAAGCCAACGCAAGGCTAGGCAATGCACGGAAAGCAAGCAAGGAGTAACGGAATGCAAGGAAGGAATGGGAAAGCAAGGGAAGGCAAGGGTAACGGAAGGAACGGCACGGCAAGGGGTAACAAGGCTAAGGCACGACAACACACGGCTAGGAAATGCACGGCAAGGCTAGGAAAGGGTAACGCAAGGCAAGGCACAGTGAGGCTAGGCAAGGTTAATGCACGACAACGCAAGGCTAGGCAATGCACGACAATGCAAGGAAAGCTTAAAGCAAAGGAAGGCACGGTCAGGCGAGATAAGGCTAAGGCACGACAACGCAAGGCTAGGCAATGCACGGAAGGCAAGCAAAGAGTAACGGAAGGTAAGGAAGGCAAGGGAAAGCAACTAAAGGCAATGGTAACGGAAGGAACGGCACGGCAAGGGGAAACAAGGCTAAGCCACGACAACGCACGCTAGGCAATGCACGGCAAGGCAAGGAAAGTGTAACGAACGGGAAAGAACGGTCAGGCGAGGCAAGGCTAAGGCACGACACCCCAAGGCTAGGCAATGCACGGAAGGCAAGCAAATTGTAACGGAAGGTAAGGAAGGAAAGGGAAAGCAAAGAAAGGCCAGTGTAACGGAAGGAACGGCACGGCAAGGGGAAACAAGGCTAAGGCACGACAAGCACGGCTAGGCAATGCACGGCAAGGCAAGCAAAGGGTAACGCAAGGAAAGGCACGGTGAGGCTAGGCAAGGCTAATGCACGACAACGCAAGGCTAGGCAATGCACGACAATGCAAGTAAAGCTTAAAGCAAAGGAAGGCACGGTCAGGCGAGATAAGGCTAAGGCACGACAACGCAAGGCTAGGCAATGCAGGGAAGGCAAGCAAACAGTAACGGAAGGTAAGGAAGGCAAGGGAAAGCAAGGAAAGGCAATGGTAACGGAAGGAACGGCACGGCAAGGGGAAACAAGTCTAAGGCACGACAACGCACGCTAGGCAATCCACGGCAAGGCAAGGAAAGGGTAACGCATGGGAAAGCACGGTCAGGGGAGGCAAGGCTTAGGCACGACAACGCAAGGCTTGGCAATGCACGGAAGGCAAGCAAAGAGTAACGGAAGGTAAGGAAGGCAAGGGAAAGCAAAGAAAGACAAGTGTAACGGAAGGAACGGCACGGCAAGGGGAAACAAGGCTAAGGCAGACAACGCACGCTAGGCAATGCACGGCAAGGCAAGGAAAGGGTAACGCATGGGAAAGCACGGTCAGGCGAGGCAAGGCTAAGGAAAGCCAACGCAAGGCTAGGCAATGCACGGAAAGCAAGCAAGGAGTAACGGAATGCAAGGAAGGAATGGGAAAGCAAGGGAAGGCAAGGGTAACGGAAGGAACGGCACGGCAAGGGGTAACAAGGCTAAGGCACGACAACACACGGCTAGGAAATGCACGGCTAGGCTAGGAAAGGGTAACGCAAGGCAAGGCACAGTGAGGCTAGGCAAGGTTAATGCACGACAACGCAAGGCTAGGCAATGCACGACAATGCAAGGAAAGCTTAAAGCAAAGGAAGGCACGGTCAGGCGAGATAAGGCTAAGGCACGACAACGCAAGGCTAGGCAATGCAAGGAAGGCAAGCAAAGAGTAACGGAAGGTAAGGAAAGCAAGGGAAAGCAAGGCAAGGCAATGGTAACGGAAGGAACGGCATGGCAAGGGGAAACAAGGCTAAGGCACGACAACGCACGCTAGGCAATGCACGGCAAGGCAAAGAAAGGGTAACGAATGGGAAAGCACGGTCAGGCGAGGCAAGGCTAAGGCACGACAACCCAAGGCTAGGCAATGCACGGAAGGCAAGCAAAGAGTAACGGAAGGTAAGGAAGGAAAGGGAAAGCAAAGAAAGGCAAGTGTAACGGAAGGAACGGCACGGCAAAGGGAAACAAGGCTAAGGCACGACAAGGCACGGCTAGGCAATGCACGGCAAGGCAAGCAAAGGGTAACGCAAGGCAAGGCACGGTGAGGCTAGGCAAGGCTAATGTACGAAAACGCAAGGCTAGGCGATGCACGACAATGCAAGGAAAGCTTAAAGCAAAGGAAGGCAAGGTCAGGCGAGATAAGGCTAAGGCACGACAACGCAAGGCTAGGAAATTCAGGGAAGGCAAGCAAAGAGTAACGGAAGGTAAGGAAGGCAAGGGAAAGCAAGGAAAGGCAAGTGTAACGGAAGGAACGGCACGGCAAGGGGAAACAAGGCTAAGGCACGACAACGCAAGCTAGGCAATGCACGGCAAGGCAAGGAAAGGGTAACGCATGGGAAAGCACGGTCAGGCGAGGCAAGCCTAAGGCATGACAACGCAAGGCTAGGCAATGCACGGAAAGCAAGCAAAGAGTAACGGAACGCAAGGAAGGCAAGGGAAAGCAAGGGAAGGCAAGGGTAACGGAAGGAACGGCACGGCAAGGGATTAACAAGGCTAAGGCACGACAAAGCAGGGCTAGGCAATGAACGGCAAGGCAAGGAAAGAGTAAAGGAAGGAAAGGAAGGCAAGGGAAAGCCAGGCAAGGCAAGTGTAACAAAAGGCACGCAACGGCAAGGGGAAACAAGGCTAAGGCACGACAACACACGGCTAGGAAATGCATGGCAAGGCAAGGAAAGGGTAACGCAGGGGAAGGCACGGTCAGGTGAGGCAAGGCTAAGGAAAGCCAACGCAAGGCTAGGCAATGCACGGAAAGCAAGCAAGGAGTAACGGAATGCAAGGAAGGAATGGGAAAGCAAGGGAAGGCAAGGGTAACGGAAGGAACGGCACGGCAAGGGGTAACAAGGCTAAGGCACGACAACACACGGCTAGGAAATGCACGGCAAGGCTAGGAAAGGGTAACGCAAGGCAAGGCACAGTGAGGCTAGGCAAGGTTATTGCACGACAACGCAAGGCTAGGCAATGCACGACAATGCAAGGAAAGCTTAAAGCAAAGGAAGGCACGGTCAGGCGAGATAAGGCTAAGGCACGACAACACAAGGCTAGGCAATGCACGGAAGGCAAGCAAAGAGTAACGGAAGGTAAGGAAGGCAAGGGAAACAAGGAAAGGCAAGTGTAACGGAAGGAACGGCACGGCAAGGGGAAACAAGGCTAAGGCACGACAACGCACGCTAGGCAATGCACGGCAAGGCAAGGAAAGGGTAACGAACGGGAAAGCACGGTCAGGCGAGGCAAGGCTAAGGCACGACAACCCAAGGCTAGGCAATGCACGGAAGGCAAGCAAAGAGTAACGGAAGGTAAGGAAGGAAAGGGAAAGCAAAGAAAGGCAAGTGTAACGGAAGGAACGGCACGGCAAGGGGAAACAAGGCTAAGGCACGACAACGCAAGGCTAGGCAATGCACGGAAGGCAAGCAAAGAGTAACGGAAGGTAAGGAAGGCAAGGGAAAGCAAGGAAAGGCAAGTGTAACGGAAGTAACGGCACGGCAAGGGGAAACAAGGCTAAATCACGACAACGCACGCTAGGCAATGCACGGCAAGGCAAGGAAAGGGTAACGCATGGGAAAGCACGGTCAGGCGAGGCAAGCCTAAGGCATGACAAGGCAAGGCTAGGCAATGCACGGAAAGCAAGCAAAGAGTAACGGAACGCAAGGAAGGCAAGGGAAAGCAAGGGAAGGCAAGGGTAACGGAAGGAACGGCACGGCAAGGGGTAACAAGGCTAAGGCACGACAACGCAGGGCTAGGCAATGAACGGCAAGGCAAGGAAAGAGTAACGGAAGGAAAGGAAGGCAAGGGAAAGCCAGGCAAGGCAAGTGTAACAAAAGGCACGCAACGGCAAGGGGAAACAAGGCTAAGGCACGACAACACACGGCTAGGAAATGCATGGCAAGGCAAGGAAAGGGTAACGCAAGGCAAGGCACGGTGATTCTAGGCAAGGCTAATGCACGACAACGCAAGGCTAGGCAATGCACGACAATGCAAGTAAAGCTTAAAGCAAAGGAAGGCACGGTCAGGCGAGATAAGGCTAAGGCACGACAACGCAAGGCTAGGCAATGCAGGGAAGGCAACCAAACAGTAACGGAAGGTAAGGAAGGCAAGGGAAAGCAAGGAAAGGCAATGGTAACGGAAGGAACGGCACGGCAAGGGGAAAAAAGTCTAAGGCACGACAACGCACGCTAGGCAATCCACGGCAAGGCAAGGAAAGGGTAACGCATGGGAAAGCACGGTCAGGGGAGGCAAGGCTAAGGCACGACAACGCAAGGCTTGGCAATGCACGGAAGGCAAGCAAAGAGTAACGGAAGGTAAGGAAGGCAAGGGAAAGCAAAGAAAGACAAGTGTAACGGAAGGAACGGCACGGCAAGGGGAAACAAGGCTAAGGCAGACAACGCACGCTAGGCAATGCACGGCAAGGCAAGGAAAGGGTAACGCATGGGAAAGCACGGTCAGGCGAGGCAAGGCTAAGGAAAGCCAACGCAAGGCTAGGCAATGCACGGAAAGCAAGCAAGGAGTAACGGAATGCAAGGAAGGAATGGGAAAGCAAGGGAAGGCAAGGGTAACGGAAGGAACGGCACGGCAAGGGGTAACAAGGCTAAGGCACGACAACACACGGCTAGGAAATGCACGGCTAGGCTAGGAAAGGGTAACGCAAGGCAAGGCACAGTGAGGCTAGGCAAGGTTAATGCACGACAACGCAAGGCTAGGCAATGCACGACAATGCAAGGAAAGCTTAAAGCAAAGGAAGGCACGGTCAGGCGAGATAAGGCTAAGGCACGACAACGGAAGGCTAGGCAATGCAAGGAAGGCAAGCAAAGAGTAACGGAAGGTAAGGAAAGCAAGGGAAAGCGAGGAAAGGCAATGGTAACGGAAGGAACGGCATGGCAAGGGGAAACAAGGCTAAGGCACGACAACGCACGCTAGGCAATGCACGGCAAGGCAAGGAAAGGGTAACGAATGGGAAAGCACGGTCAGGCGAGGCAAGGCTAAGGCACGACAACCCAAGGCTAGGCAATGCACCGAAGGCAAGCAAAGAGTAACGGAAGGTAAGGAAGGAAAGGGAAAGCAAAGAAAGGCAAGTGTAACGGAAGGAATGGCACGGCAAACGGAAACAAGGCTAAGGCACGACAAGGCACGGCTAGGCAATGCACGGCAAGGCAAGCAAAGGGTAACGCAAGGAAAGGCACGGTGAGGCTAGGCAAGGCTAATGTACGAAAACGCAAGGCTAGGCGATGCACGACAATGCAAGGAAAGCTTAAAGCAAAGGAAGGCAAGGTCAGGCGAGATAAGGCTAAGGCACGACAACGCAAGGCTAGGAAATTCAGGGAAGGCAAGCAAAGAGTAACGGAAGGTAAGGAAGGCAAGGGAAAGCAAGGAAAGGCAAGTGTAACGGAAGGAACGGCACGGCAAGGGGAAACAAGGCTAAGGCACGACAACGCAAGCTAGGCAATGCACGGCAAGGCAAGGAAAGGGTAACGCATGGGAAAGCACGGTCAGGCGAGGCAAGCCTAAGGCATGACAACGCAAGGCTAGGCAATGCACGGAAAGCAAGCAAAGAGTAACGGAACGCAAGGAAGGCAAGGGAAAGCAAGGGAAGGCAAGGGTAACGGAAGGAACGGCACGGCAAGGGGTAACAAGGCTAAGGCACGACAAAGCAGGGCTAGGCAATGAACGGCAAGGCAAGGAAAGGGTAACGGAAGGAAAGGAAGGCAAGGGAAAGCCAGGCAAGGCAAGTGTAACAAAAGGCACGCAACGGCAAGGGGAAACAAGGCTAAGGCACGACAACACACGGCTAGGAAATGCATGGCAAGGCAAGGAAAGGGTAACGCATGGGAAAGCACGGTCAGGCGAGGCAAGGCTAAGGAAAGCCAACGCAAGGCTAGGCAATGCACGGAAAGCAAGCAAGGAGTAACGGAATGCAAGGAAGGAATGGGAAAGCAAGGGAAGGCAAGGGTAACGGAAGGAACGGCACGGCAAGGGGAAACAAGGCTAAGGCACGACAAGGCACGGCTAGGCAATGCACGGCAAGGCAAGCAAAGGGTAACGCAAGGAAAGGCACGGTGAGGCTAGGCAAGGCTAATGCACGAAAACGCAAGGCTAGGCGATGCACGACAATGCAAGGAAAGCTTAAAGCAAAGGAAGGCACGGTCAGGCGAGATAAGGCTAAGGCACGACAACGCAAGGCTAGGCAATGCACGGAAGGCAAGCAAAGAGTAACGGAAGGTAAGGAAGGCAAGGGAAACAAGGAAAGGCAATGGTAACGGAAGGAACGGCACGGCAAGGGGAAACAAGGCTAAGGCACGACAACGCACGCTAGGCAATGCACGGCAAGGCAAGGAAAGGGTAACGAACGGGAAAGCACGGTCAGGCGAGGCAAGGCTAAGGCACGACAACGCAAGGCTAGGCAATGCACGGAAGGCAAGCAAAGAGTAACGGAAGGTAAGGAAGGAAAGGGAAAGCAAAGAAAGGCAAGTGTAACGGAAGGAACGGCACGGCAAGGGGAAACAAGGCTAAGGCACGACAAGGCACGGCTAGGCAATGCACGGCAAGGCAAGCAAAGGGTAACGCAAGGAAAGGCACGGTGAGGCTAGGCAAGGCTAATGCACGAAAACGCAAGGCTAGGCGATGCACCACAATGCAAGGAAAGCTTAAAGCAAAGGAAGGCAAGGTCAGGCGAGATAAGGCTAAGGCACGACAACGCAAGGCTAGGAAATTCAGGGAAGGCAAGCAAAGAGTAACGGAAGGTAAGCAAGGCAAGGAAAAGGAAGGAAAGGCCAGGGTAACGGAAGGAACGGCACGGCAAGGGGAAACAAGTCTAAGGCACGACACCGAACGCTAGGCAATGAACGGCAAGGCAAGGAAAGGCTAACGCATTTGAAAGCACGGTCAGGCGAGGCAACGCTAAGGCACGACAACGCAAGGCTAGGCAATGCACGGAAGGCAAGGAAAGAGTAACGGAAGGTAAGGAAGGCAAGGGAAAGGAAGTAAAGGCAAGTGTAACGGAAGGAACGGCACGGCAAGGGGAAACAAGGCTAAGGCACGACAACGCACGGCTAGGCAATGCACGGCAAGGCAAGGAAAGGGTAACGCATGGGAAAGCACGGTCAGGCGATGCAAGGCTAAGGCATGACAACGCAAGGCTAGGCAATGCACGGAAAGCAAGCAAAGAGTAACGGAACGCAAGGAAGGCAAGGGAAAGCAAGGGAAGGCAAGGGTAACGGAAGGAACTGCACGGCAAGGGGAAACAAGGCTAAGGCACGACACCGAACGCTAGGCAATGAACGGCAAGGCAAGGAAAGGGTAACGCATTTGAAAGCACGGTCAGGCGAGGCAACGCTAAGGCACGACAACGCAAGGCTAGGCAATGCACGGAAGGCAAGGAAAGAGTAACGGAAGGTAAGGAAGGCAAGGGAAAGCAAGGAAAGGCAAGTGTAATGGAAGGAACGGCACGGCAAGGGGAAACAAGGCTAAGGCACGACAACGCACGCTAGGCAATGCACGGCAAGGCAAGGAAAGGGTAACGCATGGGAAAGCACGGTCAGGCGAGACAAGGCTAGGCAATGCACGGAAGGCAAGCAAAGAGTAACGGAAGGTAAGGAAGGCAAGGGAAAGCAAGGAAAGGCAAGTGTAATGGAAGGAACGGCACGGCAAGGGGAAACAAGGCTAAGGCACGACAACGCACGCTAGGCAATGCACGGCAAGGAAAGGAAAGGGTAACGCATGGGAAAGCACGCTCAGGCGAAGCAAAGCTAAGGCATGACAACGCAAGGCTAGGCAATGCACGGAAAGCAAGCAAAGTGTAACGGAACGCAAGGAAGGCAAGGGAAAGCAAGGGAAGGCAAGGGTAACGGAAGGAACGGCACGGCAAGGGGTAAGGAGGCTAAGGCACGACAACGCAGGGCTAGGCAATGCACGGCAAGGCAAGGAAAGCGTAACGCAGGGGAAGGCACGGTCAGGTGAGGCAAGGATAAGGCACGACAATGCAAGGCTAGGCAATGCACGGCAAGGCAAGGAAAGAGTAACGGAAGGAAAGGAAGGCAAGGCAAAGCCAGGCAAGGCAAGTGTAACAAAAGGCACGCCACGGCAAGGGGAATCAAGGCTAAGGCACGACAACGCACGTCTAGGCAATGCACGGCAAGGCAAGGAAAGGGTAACGCAAGGCAAGGCACGGTGAGGCTAGGCAAGGCTAATGCACGACAACGCAAGGCTAGGCAATGCACGACAATGCAAGGAAAGCTTAAAGCAAAGGAAGGCACGGTCAGGCGAGATAAGGCTAAGGCTCGACAACGCAAGGCTAGGCAATGCACGGAAGGCAAGCAAAGAGTAACGGAAGGTAAGGAAGGCAAGGGAAAGCAAGGAAAGGCAAGTGTAACGGAAGTAACGGCACGGCAAAGGGAAACAAGGCTAAGGCACGACAACGCACGCTAGGCAAAGCACGGCAAGGCAAGGAAAGGGTAACGCATGGGAAAGCACGGTCAGGCGAGGCAAGCCTAAGGCATGACAAGGCAAGGCTAGGCAATGCACGGAAAGCAAGCAAAGAGTAACGGAACGCAAGGAAGGCAAGGGAAAGCAAGGGAAGGCAAGGGTAACGGAAGGAACGGCACGGCAAGGGGTAAGAAGGCTAAGGCACGACAACGCAAGGCTAGGCAATGCACGGCAAGGCAAGGAAAGAGTAACGGAAGGAAAGGAAGGCAAGGGAAAGCCAGGCAAGGCAAGTGTAACAAAAGGCACGCAACGGCAAGGGGAAACAAGGCTAAGGCACGACAACACACGGCTAGGAAATGCATGGCAAGGCAAGGAAAGGGTAACGCAAGGCAAGGCACGGTGAGGCTAGGCAAGGCTAATGCACGACAACGCAAGGCTAGGCAATGCACGACAATGCAAGTAAAGCTTAAAGCAAAGGAAGGCACGGTCAGGCGAGATAAGGCTAAGGCACGACAACGCAAGGCTAGGCAATGCACGGAAGGCAAGCAAACAGTAACGGAAGGTAAGGAAGGCAAGGGAAAGCAAGGAAAGGCAATGGTAACGGAAGGAACGGCACGGCAAGGGGAAACAAGTCTAAGGCACGACAACGCACGCTAGGCAATGCACGGCAAGGCAAGGAAAGGGTAACGCATGGGAAAGCACGGTCAGGGGAGGCAAGGCTAAGGCACGACAACGCAAGGCTAGGCAATGCACGGAAAGCAAGCAAGGAGTAACGGAATGCAAGGAAGGAATGGGAAAGCAAGGGAAGGCAAGGGTAACGGAAGGAACGGCACGGCAAGGGGTAACAAGGCTAAGGCACGACAACACACGGCTAGGAAATGCACGGCAAGGCTAGGAAAGGGTAACGCAAGGCAAGGCACAGTGAGGCTAGGCAAGGTTAATGCACGACAACGCAAGGCTAGGCAATGCACGACAATGCAAGGAAAGCTTAAAGCAAAGGAAGGCACGGTCAGGCGAGATAAGGCTAAGGCTCGACAACGGAAGGCTAGGCAAAGCACGGAAGCAAGCAAAGAGTAACGGAAGGTAAGGAAGGCAAGGGAAAGCAAGGAAAGGCAAGTGTAACGGAAGGAACGGCACGGCAAGGGGAAACAAGGCTAAGGCACGACAACGCAAGCTAGGCAATGCACGGCAAGGCAAGGAAAGTGTAACGCATGGGAAAGCACGGTCAGGCGAGGCAAGCCTAAGGCATGACAACGCAAGGCTAGGCAATGCACGGAAAGCAAGCAAAGAGTAACGGAACGCAAGGAAGGCAAGGGAAAGCAAGGGAAGGCAAGGGTAACGGAAGGAACGGCACGGCAAGGGGTAACAAGGCTAAGGCACGACAAAGCAGGGCTAGGCAATGAACGGCAAGGCAAGGAAAGAGTAACGGAAGGAAAGGAAGGCAAGGGAAAGCCAGGCAAGGCAAGTGTAACAAAAGGCACGCAACGGCAAGGGGAAACAAGGCTAAGGCACGACAACACACGGCTAGGAAATGCATGGCAAGGCAAGGAAAGGGTAACGCATGGGAAAGCACAGTCAGGCGAGGCAAGGCTAAGGAAAGCCAACGCAAGGCTAGGCAATGCACGGAAAGCAAGCAAGGAGTAACGGAATGCAAGGAAGGAATGGGAAAGCAAGGGAAGGCAAGGGTAACGGAAGGAACGGCACGGCAAGGGGTAACAAGGCTAAGGCACGACAACACACGGCTAGGAAATGCACGGCAAGGCTAGGAAAGGGTAACGCAAGGCAAGGCACAGTGAGGCTAGGCAAGGTTAATGCACGACAACGCAAGGCTAGGCAATGCACGACAATGCAAGGAAAGCTTAAAGCAAAGGAAGGCACGGTCAGGCGAGATAAGGCTAAGGCACGACAACGCAAGGCTAGGCAATGCACGGAAGGCAAGCAAAGAGTAACGGAAGGTAAGGAAGGCAAGGGAAAGCAAGGAAAGGCAATGGTAACGGAAGGAACGGCACGGCAAGGGGAAACAAGGCTAAGCCACGACAACGCACGCTAGGCAATGCACGGCAAGGCAAGGAAAGGGTAACGAACGGGAAAGAACGGTCAGGCCAGGCAAGGCTAAGGCACGACAACCCAAGGCTAGGCAATACACGGAAGGCAAGCAAAGAGTAACGGAAGGTAAGGAAGGAAAGGGAAAGCAAAGAAAGGCCAGTGTAACGGAAGGAACGGCACGGCAAGGGGAAACAATGCTAAGGCACGACAAGGCACGGCTAGGCAATGCACGGCAAGGCAAGCAAAGGGTAACGCAAGGAAAGGCACGGTGAGGCTAGGCAAGGCTAATGCACGACAACGCAAGGCTAGGCAATGCACGAAAATGCAAGTAAAGCTTAAAGCAAAGGAAGGCACGGTCAGGCGAGATAAGGCTAAGGCACGACAACGCAAGGCTAGGCAATGCAGGGAAGGCAAGCAAACAGTAACGGAAGGTAAGGAAGGCAAGGGAAAGCAAGGAAAGGCAATGGTAACGGAAGGAACGGCACGGCAAGGGGAAACAAGTCTAAGGCACGACAACGCACGCTAGGCAATCCACGGGAAGGCAAGGAAAGGGTAACGCATGGGAAAGCACGGTCAGGGGAGGCAAGGCTAAGGCACGACAACGCAAGGCTTGGCAATGCACGGAAGGCAAGCAAAGAGTAACGGAAGGTAAGGAAGGCAAGGGAAAGCAAAGAAAGACAAGTGTAACGGAAGGAACGGCACGGCAAGGGGAAACAAGGCTAAGGCAGACAACGCACGCTAGGCAATGCACGGCAAGGCAAGGAAAGGGTAACGCATGGGAAAGCACGGTCAGGCGAGGCAAGGCTAAGGAAAGCCAACGCAAGGCTAGGCAATGCACGGAAAGCAAGCAAGGAGTAACGGAATGCAAGGAAGGAATGGGAAAGCAAGGGAAGGCAAGGGTAACGGAAGGAACGGCACGGCAAGGGGTAACAAGGCTAAGGCACGACAACACACGGCTAGGAAATGCACGGCTAGGCTAGGAAAGGGTAACGCAAGGCAAGGCACAGTGAGGCTAGGCAAGGTTAATGCACGACAACGCAAGGCTAGGCAATGCACGACAATGCAAGGAAAGCTTAAAGCAAAGGAAGGCACGGTCAGGCGAGATAAGGCTAAGGCACGACAACGCAAGGCTAGGCAATGCAAGGAAGGCAAGCAAAGTGTAACGGAACGCAAGGAAGGCAAGGGAAAGCAAGGGAAGGCAAGGGTAACGGAAGGAACGGCACGGCAAGGGGTAAGAAGGCTAAGGCACGACAACGCAGGGCTAGGCAATGCACGGCAAGGCAAGGAAAGGGTAACGCAGGGGAAGGCACGGTCAGGTGAGGCAAGGATAAGGCACGACAATGCAAGGCTAGGCAATGCACGGCAAGGCAAGGAAAGAGTAACGGAAGGAAAGGAAGGCAAGGCAAAGCCAGGCAAGGCAAGTGTAACAAAAGGCACGCCACGGCAAGGGGAATCAAGGCTAAGGCACGACAACGCACGGCTAGGCAATGCACGGCAAGGCAAGGAAAGGGTAACGCAAGGCAAGGCACGGTGAGGCTGGGCAAGGCTAATGCACGACAACGCAAGGCTAGGCAATGCACGACAATGCAAGGAAAGCTTAAAGCAAAGGAAGGCACGGTCAGGCGAGATAAGGCTAAGGCACGACAACGCAAGGCTAGGCAATGCACGGAAGGCAAGCAAAGAGTAACGGAAGGTAAGGAAGGCAAGGGAAAGCAAGGAAAGGCAATAGTAACGGAAGGAACGGCACGGCAAGGGGAAACAAGGCTAAGGCACGACAACGCAGGGCTAGGCAATGCACGGCAAGGCAAGCAAAGGGTAACGCAAGGCAAGGCACGGTGAGGCTAGGCAAGGCTAATGCACGAAAACGCAAGGCTAGGCGATGCACGACAATGCAAGGAAACTTAAAGCAAAGGAAGGCAAGGTCAGGCGAGATAAGGCTAAGGCACGACAAGGCAAGGCTAGGAAATTCAGGGAAGGCAAGCAACGAGTAACGGAAGGTAAGCAAGGCAAGGAAAAGGAAGGAAAGGCCAGGGTAACGGAAGGAACGGCACGGCAAGGGGAAACAAGGCTAAGGCAGACAACGCACGCTAGCAATGCACGGCAAGGCAAGGAAAGGGTAACGCATGGGAAAGCACGGTCAGGCGAGGCAAGGCTAGGCAATGCACGGAAGGCAAGCAAAGAGTAACGGAAGGTAAGGAAGGCAAGGGAAAGCAAGGAAAGGCAATGGTAACGGAAGGAACGGCACGGCAAGGGGAAACAAGTCTAAGGCACGACAACGCACGCTAGGCAATGCACGGCAAGGCAAGGAAAGGGTAACGAACGGGAAAACACGGTCAGGCGAGGCAAGGCTAAGGCACGACAACCCAAGGCTAGGCAATGCACGGAAGGCAAGCAAAGAGTAACGGAAGGTAAGGAAGGAAAGGGAAAGCAAAGAAAGGCAAGTGCAACGGAAGGAACGGCACGGGAAGGGGAAACAAGGCTAAGGCACGACAACACACGGCTAGGAAATGCACGGCAATGCAAGGAAAGGGTAACGGAAGGCAAGGCACGTTGAGGCTAGGCAAGGCTAATGCACGAAAACGCAAGGCTAGGCGATGCACGACAATGCAAGGAAAGCTTAAAGCAAAGGAAGGCAAGGTCAGGCGAGATAAGGCTAAGGCACGACAACGCAAGGCTAGGAAATTCAGGGAAGGCAAGCAAAGAGTAACGGAAGGTAAGCAAGGCAAGGAAAAGGAAGGAAAGGCCAGAGTAACCGAAGGAACGGCACGGCAAGGGGAAACAAGGCTAAGCCACGACAACGCACGCTAGGCAATGCACGGCAAGGCAAGGAAAGGGTAACGAACGGGAAAGAACGGTCAGGCGAGGCAAGGCTAAGGCACGACAACCCAAGGCTAGGCAATGCACGGAAGGCAAGCAAAGAGTAACGGAAGGTAAGGAAGGAAAGGGAAAGCAAAGAAAGGCCAGTGTAACGGAAGGAACGGCACGGCAAGGGGAAACAAGGCTAAGGCACGACAAGGCACGGCTAGGCAATGCACGGCAAGGCAAGCAAAGGGTAACGCAAGGAAAGGCACGGTGAGGCTAGGCAAGGCTAATGCACGACAACGCAAGGCTAGGCAATGCACGACAATGCAAGTAAAGCTTAAAGCAAAGGAAGGCACGGTCAGGCGAGATAAGGCTAAGGCACGACAACGCAAGGCTAGGCAATGCAGGGAAGGCAAGCAAACAGTAACGGAAGGTAAGGAAGGCAAGGGAAAGCAAGGAAAGGCAATGGTAACGGAAGGAACGGCACGGCAAGGGGAAACAAGTCTAAGGCACGACAACGCACGCTAGGCAATCCACGGCAAGGCAAGGAAAGGGTAACGCATGGGAAAGCACGGTCAGGGGAGGCAAGGCTTAGGCACGACAACGCAAGGCTTGGCAATGCACGGAAGGCAAGCAAAGAGTAACGGAAGGTAAGGAAGGCAAGGGAAAGCAAAGAAAGACAAGTGTAACGGAAGGAACGGCACGGCAAGGGGAAACAAGGATAAGGCAGACAACGCACGCTAGGCAATGCACGGCAAGGCAAGGAAAGGGTAACGCGTGGGAAAGCACGGTCAGGCGAGGCAAGGCTAAGGAAAGCCAACGCAAGGCTAGGCAATGCACGGAAAGCAAGCAAGGAGTAACGGAATGCAAGGAAGGAATGGGAAAGCAAGGGAAGGCAAGGGTAACGGAAGGAACGGCACGGCAAGGGGTAACAAGGTTAAGGCACGACAACACACGGCTAGGAAATGCACGGCTAGGCTAGGAAAGGGTAACGCAAGGCAAGGCACAGTGAGGCTAGGCAAGGTTAATGCACGACAACGCAAGGCTAGGCAATGCACGACAATGCAAGGAAAGCTTAAAGCAAAGGAAGGCACGGTCAGGCGAGATAAGGCTAAGGCACGACAACGCAAGGCTAGGCAATGCAAGGAAGGCAAGCAAAGAGTAACGGAAGGCAAGGAAAGCAAGGGAAAGCAAGGCAAGGCAATGGTAACGGAAGGAACGGCATGGCAAGGGGAAACAAGGCTAAGGCACGACAACGCACGCTAGGCAATGCACGGCAAGGCAAAGAAAGGGTAACGAATGGGAAAGCACGGTCAGGCGAGGCAAGGCTAAGGCACGACAACGCAAGGCTAGGCAATGCACGGAAGGCAAGCAAAGAGTAACGGAAGGTAAGGAAGGAAAGGGAAAGCAAAGAAAGGCAAGTGTAACGGAAGGAACGGCACGGCAAAGGGAAACAAGGCTAAGGCACGACAAGGCACGGCTAGGCAATGCACGGCAAGGCAAGCAAAGGGTAACGCAAGGCAAGGCACGGTGAGGCTAGGCAAGGCTAATGTACGAAAACGCAAGGCTAGGCGATGCACGACAATGCAAGGAAAGCTTAAAGCAAAGGAAGGCAAGGTCAGGCGAGATAAGGCTAAGGCAGGACAACGCAAGGCTAGGAAATTCAGGGAAGGCAAGCAAAGAGTAACGGAAGGTAACGAAGGCAAGGGAAAGCAAAGAAAGGCAAGTGTAACGGAAGGAACGGCACGGCAAGGGGAAACAAGGCTAAGGCACGACAACGCAAGCTAGGCAATGCACGGCAAGGCAAGGAAAGGGTAACGCATGGGAAAGCACGGTCAGGCGAGGCAAGCCTAAGGCATGACAACGCAAGGCTAGGCAATGCACGGAAAGCAAGCAAAGAGTAACGGAACGCAAGGAAGGCAAGGGAAAGCAAGGGAAGGCAAGGGTAACGGAAGGAACGGCACGGCAAGGGATTAACAAGGCTAAGGCACGACAAAGCAGGGCTAGGCAATGAACGGCAAGGCAAGGAAAGAGTAAAGGAAGGAAAGGAAGGCAAGGGAAAGCCAGGCAAGGCAAGTGTAACAAAAGGCACGCAACGGCAAGGGGAAACAAGGCTAAGGCACGACAACACACGGCTAGGAAATGCATGGCAAGGCAAGGAAAGGGTAACGCATGGGAAAGTACGGTCAGGCGAGGCAAGGCTAAGGAAAGCCAACGCAAGGCTAGGCAATGCACGGAAAGCAAGCAAGGAGTAACGGAATGCAAGGAAGGAATGGGAAAGCAAGGGAAGGGAAGGGTAACGGAAGGAACGGCACGGCAAGGGGTAACAAGGCTAAGGCACGACAACACACGGCTAGGAAATGCACGGCAAGGCTAGGAAAGGGTAACGCAAGGCAAGGCACAGTGAGGCTAGGCAAGGTTATTGCACGACAACGCAAGGCTAGGCAATGCACGACAATGCAAGGAAAGCTTAAAGCAAAGGAAGGCACGGTCAGGCGAGATAAGGCTAAGGCACGACAACGCAAGGCTAGGCAATGCACGGAAGGCAAGCAAAGAGTAACGGAAGGTAAGGAAGGCAAGGGAAACAAGGAAAGGCAATGGTAACGGAAGGAACGGCACGGCAAGGGGAAACAAGGCTAAGGCACGACAACGCACGCTAGGCAATGCACGGCAAGGCAAGGAAAGGGTAACGAACGGGAAAGCACGGTCAGGCGAGGCAAGGCTAAGGCACGACAACCCAAGGCTAGGCAATGCACGGAAGGCAAGCAAAGAGTAACGGAAGGTAAGGAAGGAAAGGGAAAGCAAAGAAAGGCAAGTGTAACGGAAGGAACGGCACGGCAAGGGGAAACAAGGCTAATGCACGACAACGCAAGGCTAGGCAATGCACGGAAGGCAAGCAAAGAGTAACGGAAGGTAAGGAAGGCAAGGGAAAGCAAGGAAAGGCAAGTGTAACGGAAGTAACGGCACGGCAAGGGGAAACAAGGCTAAATCACGACAACGCACGCTAGGCAATGCACGGCAAGGCAAGGAAAGGGTAACGCATGGGAAAGCACGGTCAGGCGAGGCAAGCCTAAGGCATGACAAGGCAAGGCTAGGCAATGCACGGAAAGCAAGCAAAGAGTAACGGAACGCAAGGAAGGCAAGGGAAAGCAAGGGAAGGCAAGGGTAACGGAAGGAACGTCACGGCAAGCGGTAACAAGGCTAAGGCACGACAACGCAGGGCTAGGCAATGAACGGCAAGGCAAGGAAAGAGTAACGGAAGGAAAGGAAGGCAAGGGAAAGCCAGGCAAGGCAAGTGTAACAAAAGGCACGCAACGGCAAGGGGAAACAAGGCTAAGGCACGACAACACACGGCTAGGAAATGCATGGCAAGGCAAGGAAAGGGTAACGCAAGGCAAGGCACGGTGATTCTAGGCAAGGCTAATGCACGACAACGCAAGGCTAGGCAATGCACGACAATGCAAGTAAAGCTTAAAGCAAAGGAAGGCACGGTCAGGCGAGATAAGGCTAAGGCACGACAACGCAAGGCTAGGCAATGTAGGGAAGGCAAGCAAACAGTAACGGAAGGTAAGGAAGGCAAGGGAAAGCAAGGAAAGGCAATGGTAACGGAAGGAACGGCACGGCTAGGGGAAACAAGTCTAAGGCACGACAACGCACGCTAGGCAATCCACGGCAAGGCAAGGAAAGGGTAACGCATGGGAAAGCACGGTCAGGGGAGGCAAGGCTAAGGCACGACAACGCAAGGCTTGGCAATGCACGGCAAGGCAAGCAAAGGGTAACGCAAGGCAAGGCACGGTGAGGCTAGGCAAGGCTAATGTACGAAAACGCAAGGCTAGGCGATGCACGACAATGCAAGGAAAGCTTAAAGCAAAGGAAGGCAAGGTCAGGCGAGATAAGGCTAAGGCACGACAACGCAAGGCTAGGAAATTCAGGGAAGGCAAGCAAAGAGTAACGGAAGGTAAGGAAGGCAAGGGAAAGCAAGGAAAGGCAAGTGTAACGGAAGGAACGGCACGGCAAGGGGAAACAAGGCTAAGGCACGACAACGCAAGCTAGGCAATGCACAGCAAGGCAAGGAAAGGGTAACGCATGGGAAAGCACGGTCAGGCGAGGCAAGCCTAAGGCATGACAACGCAAGGCTAGGCAATGCACGGAAAGCAAGCAAAGAGTAACGGAACGCAAGGAAGGCAAGGGAAAGCAAGGGAAGGCAAGGGTAACGGAAGGAACGGCACGGCAAGGGGTAACAAGGCTAAGGCACGACAAAGCAGGGCTAGGCAATGAACGGCAAGGCAAGGAAAGAGTAACGGAAGGAAAGGAAGGCAAGGGAAAGCCAGGCAAGGCAAGTGTAACAAAAGGCACGCAACGGCAAGGGGAAACAAGGCTAAGGCACGACAACACACGGCTAGGAAATGCATGGCAAGGCAAGGAAAGGGTAACGCATGGGAAAGCACGGTCAGGCGAGGCAAGGCTAAGGAAAGCCAACGCAAGGCTAGGCAATGCACGGAAAGCAATCAAGGAGTAACGGAATGCAAGGAAGGAATGGGAAAGCAAGGGAAGGCAAGGGTAACGGAAGGAACGGCACGGCAAGGGGTAACAAGGCTAAGGCACGACAACACACGGCTAGGAAATGCACGGCAAGGCTAGGAAAGGGTAACGCAAGGCAAGGCACAGTGAGGCTAGGCAAGGTTATTGCACGACAACGCAAGGCTAGGCAATGCACGACAATGCAAGGAAAGATTAAAGCAAAGGAAGGCACGGTCAGGCGAGATAAGGCTAAGGCACGACAACGCAAGGCTAGGCAATGCACGGAAGGCAAGCAAAGAGTAACGGAAGGTAAGGAAGGCAAGGGAAACAAGGAAAGTCAATGGTAACGGAAGGAACGGCACGGCAAGGGGAAACAAGGCTAAGGCACGACAACGCACGCTAGGCAATGCACGGCAAGGCAAGGAAAGGGTAACGAACGGGAAAGCACGGTCAGGCGAGGCAAGGCTAAGGCACGACAACGCAAGGCTAGGCAATGCACGGAAGGCAAGCAAAGAGTAACGGAAGGTAAGGAAGGAAAGGGAAAGCAAAGAAAGGCAAGTGTAACGGAAGGAACGGCACGGCAAGGGGAAACAAGGCTAAGGCACGACAACGCACGGCTAGGCAATGCACGGCAAGGCAAGGAAAGGGTAACGCATGGGAAAGCACGGTCCGGCGATGCAAGGCTAAGGCATGAAAACGCAAGGCTAGGCAATGCACGGAAAGCAAGCAAAGAGTAACGGAACGCAAGGAAGGCAAGGGAAAGCAAGGGAAGGCAAGGGTAACGGAAGGAACTGCACGGCAAGGGGAAACAAGGCTAAGGCACGACACCGAACGCTAGGCAATGAACGGCAAGGCAAGGAAAGGGTAACGCATTTGAAAGCACGGTCAGGCGAGGCAACGCTAAGGCACGACAACGCAAGGCTAGGCAATGCACGGAAGGCAAGGAAAGAGTAACGGAAGGTAAGGAAGGCAAGGGAAAGCAAGGAAAGGCAAGTGTAATGGAAGGAACGGCACGGCAAGGGGAAACAAGGCTAAGGCACGAAAACGCACGCTAGGCAATGCACGGCAAGGCAAGGAAAGGGTAATGCATGGGAAAGCACGGTCAGGCGAGGCAAGGCTAAGGCATGACAACGCAAGGCTAGGCAATGCACGGAAAGCAAGCAACGTGTAACGGAACGCAAGGAAGGCAAGGGAAAGCAAGGGAAGGCAAGGGTAACGGAAGGAACGGCACGGCAAGGGGTAAGAAGGCTAAGGCACGACAACGCAGGGCTAGGCAATGCACGGCAAGGCAAGGAAAGGGTAACGCAGGGGAAGGCACGGTCAGGTGAGGCAAGGATAAGGCACGACAATGCAAGGCTAGGCAATGCACGGCAAGGCAAGGAAAGAGTAACGGAAGGAAAGGAAGGCAAGGCAAAGCCAGGCAAGGCAAGTGTAACAAAAGGCACGCCACGGCAAGGGGAATCAAGGCTAAGGCACGACAACGCACGGCTAGGCAATGCACGGCAAGGCAAGGAAAGGGTAACGCAAGGCAAGGCACGGTGAGGCTAGGCAAGGCTAATGCACGACAACGCAAGGCTAGGCAATGCACGACAATGCAAGGAAAGCTTAAAGCAAAGGAAGGCACGGTCAGGCGAGATAAGGCTAAGGCTCGACAACGCAAGGCTAGGCAATGCACGGAAGGCAAGCAAAGAGTAACGGAAGGTAAGGAAGGCAAGGGAAAGCAAGGAAAGGCAAGTGTAACGGAAGTAACGGCACGGCAAGGGGAAACAAGGCTAAGGCACGACAACGCACGCTAGGCAATGCACGGCAAGGCAAGGAAAGGGTAACGCATGGGAAAGCACGGTCAGGCGAGGCAAGCCTAAGGCATGACAACGCAAGGCTAGGCAATGCACGGAAAGCAAGCAAAGAGTAACGGAACGCAAGGAAGGCAAGGGAAAGCAAGGGAAGGCAAGTGTAACGGAAGGAACGGCACGGCAAGGGGTAACAAGGCTAAGGCACGACAACGCAAGGCTAGGCAATGAACGGCAAGGCAAGGAAAGAGTAACGGAAGGAAAGGAAGGCAAGGGAAAGCCAGGCAAGGCAAGTGTAACAAAAGGCACGCAACGGCAAGGGGAAACAAGGCTAAGGCACGACAACACACGGCTAGGAAATGCATGGCAAGGCAAGGAAAGGGTAACGCAAGGCAAGGCACGGTGAGGCTAGGCAAGGCTAATGCACGACAACGCAAGGCTAGGCAATGCACGACAATGCAAGTAAAGCTTAAAGCAAAGGAAGGCACGGTCAGGCGAGATAAGGCTAAGGCACGACAACGCAAGGCTAGGCAATGCAGGGAAGGCAAGCAAACAGTAACGGAAGGTAAGGAAGGCAAGGGAAAGCAAAGAAAGGCAATGGTAACGGAAAGAACGGCACGGCAAGGGGAAACAAGTCTAAGGCACGAGAACGCACGCTAGGCAATCCACGGCAAGGCAAGGAAAGGGTAACGCATGGGAAAGCACGGTCAGGGGAGGCAAGGCTAAGGCACGACAACGCAAGGCTTGGCAATGCACGGAAGGCAAGCAAAGAGTAACGGAAGGTAAGGAAGGCAAGGGAAAGCAAAGAAAGACAAGTGTAACGGAAGGAACGGCACGGCAAGGGGAAACAAGGCTAAGGCAGACAACGCACGCTAGCAATGCACGGCAAGGCAAGGAAAGGGTAACGCATGGGAAAGCACGGTCAGGCGAGGCAAGGCTAAGGAAAGCCAACGCAAGGCTAGGCAATGCACGGAAAGCAAGCAAGGTGTAACGGAATGCAAGGAAGGAAAGGGAAAGCAAGGGAAGGGAAGGGTAACGGAAGGAACGGCACGGCAAGGGGTAACAAGGCTAAGGCACGACAACACACGGCTAGGAAATGCACGGCTAGGCTAGGAAAGGGTAACGCAAGGCAAGGCACAGTGAGGCTAGGCAAGGTTAATGCACGACAACGCAAGGCTAGGCAATGCACGACAATGCAAGGAAAGCTTAAAGCAAAGGAAGGCACGGTCAGGCGAGATAAGGCTAAGGCACGACAACGCAAGGCTAGGCAATGCAAGGAAGGCAAGCAAAGAGTAACGGAAGGTAAGGAAGGCAAGGGAAAGCAAGGAAAGGCAATGGTAACGGAAGGAACGGCATGGCAAGGGGAAACAAGGCTAAGGCACGACAACGCACGCTAGGCAATGCACGGCAAGGCAAGGAAAGGGTAACGAATGGGAAAGCACGGTCCGGCGAGGCAAGGCTAAGGCACGACAACCCAAGGCTAGGCAATGCACGGAAGGCAAGCAAAGAGTAACGGAAGGTAAGGAAGTAAAGGGAAAGCAAAGAAAGGCAAGTGTAACGGAAGGAACGGCACGGCAAGGGGAAACAAGGCTAAGGCACGACAAGGCACGGCTAGGCAATGCACGGCAAGGCAAGCAAAGGGTAACGCAAGGAAAGGCACGGTGAAGATAGGCAAGGCTAATGTACGAATACGCAAGGCTAGGCGATGCACGACAATGCAAGGAAAGCTTAAAGCAAAGAAGGCAAGGTCAGGCGAGATAAGGCTAAGGCACGACAACGCAAGGCTAGGAAATTCAGGGAAGGCAAGCAAAGAGTAACGGAAGGTAAGGAAGGCAAGGGAAAGCAAGGAAAGGCAAGTGTAACGGAAGGAACTGCACGGCAAGCGGAAACAAGGCTAAGGCACGACAACGCAAGGCTAGGAAATTCAGGGAAGGCAAGCAAAGAGTAACGGAAGGTAAGCAAGGCAAGGAAAAGGAAGGAAAGGCCAGGGTAACGGAAGGAACGGCACGGCAAGGGGAAACAAGTCTAAGGCACGACACAGAACGCTAGGCAATGAACGGCAAGGCAAAGAAAGGCTAACGCATTTGAAAGCACGGTCAGGCGAGGCAACGCTAAGGCACGACAACGCAAGGCTAGGCAATGCACGGAAGGCAAGGAAAGAGTAACGGAAGGTAAGGAAGGCAAGGGAAAGGAAGGAAAGGCAAGTGTAACGGAAGGAACGGCACGGCAAGGGGAAACAAGGCTAAGGCACGACAACGCACGGCTAGGCAATGCACGGCAAGGCAAGGAAAGGGTAACGCATGGGAAAGCACGGTCAGGCGATGCAAGGCTAAGGCATGAAAACGCAAGGCTAGGCAATGCACGGAAAGCAAGCAAAGAGTAACGGAACGCAAGGAAGGCAAGGGAAAGCAAGGGAAGGCAAGGGTAACGGAAGGAACTGCACGGCAAGGGGAAACAAGGCTAAGGCACGGCAACACAGGCTGGGCAATGCACGGCAAGGCAAGGAAAGGGTAACGCATGGGAAAGCACGTTCAGGCGAGGCAATGCTAAGGCACGACAACGCAAGGCTAGGCAATGCACGGAAGGCAAGCAAAGAGAAACGGAAGGTAAGGAAGGCAAGGGAAAGCAAAGAAAGGCAAGTGTAACGGAAGGAACTGCACGGCAAGGGGAAACAAGGCTAAGGCACGACAACGCACGGCTAGGTAATGCACGGCAAGGCAAGCAAAGGGTAACGCAAGGCAAGGCACGGTGAGGCTAGGCAAGGCTAATGCACGAAAATGCAAGGCTAGGCAATGCACGACAATGCAAGGAAAGCTTAAAGCAAAGGAAGGCAAGGTCAGGCGAGATAAGGCACAGGCACGACAACGCAAGGCTAGGCAATTCAGGGAAGGCAAGCAAAGAGTAACGGAAGGTAAGCAAGGCAAGGAAAAGCAAGGAAAGGCAAGGGTAACGGAAGGAACGGCACGGCAAGGGGAAACAAGTCTAAGGCACGACACCGAACGCTAGGCAATGAACGGCAAGGCAAGGAAAGGGTAACGCATGGGAAAGCACGGTTAGGCGAGGCAAGGCTAAGGCACGACAACGCAAGGCTAGGCAATGCACGGAAGGCAAGCAAAGAGTAACGGAAGGTAAGGAAGGCAAGGGAAAGGAAGGAACGGCACGGCAAGGGGAAACAAGGCTAAGGCACGACTACGCAGGGCTAGGCAATGCACGGCAAGGCAAGGAAAGAGTAACGGAAGGAAAGGAAGGCAAGGCAAAGGCAGGGAAGGCAAGTGTAACAAAAGGCACGCAACGGCAAGGGGAAACAAGGCTAAGGCACGACAACACACGGCTAGGAAATGCACGGCAAGGCAAGGAAAGGGTAACGGAAGGCAAGGCACGGTGAAGCTAGGCAAGGCTAATGCACGACAACGCAAGGCTAGGCAATGCACGACAATGCAAGTAAAGCTTAAAGCAAAGGAAGGCACGGTCAGGCGAGATAAGGCTAAGGCACGACAACGCAAGGCTAAGCAATGCAGGGAAGGGAAGCAAAGAGTAACGGAAGGTAAGCAAGGCAAGGAAAAGCAAGGAAAGGCAAGGGTAACGGAAGGAACGGCACGGCAAGGGGAAACAAGTCTAAGGCACGACACCGAACGCTAGGCAATGAACGGCAAGGCAAGGAAAGGGTAACGCATGGGAAAGCACGGTCAGGCGAGGCAAGGCTAAGGCACGACAACGCAAGGCTAGGCAATGCACGGAAGGCAAGCAAAGAGTAACGGAAGGGAAGGAAGGCAAGGGAAAGGAAGGAACGGCACGGCAAGGGGAAACAAGGCTAAGGCACGACAACGCACGGCTAGGCAATGCACGGCAAGGCAAGGAAAGGGTAACGCATGGGAAAGCATGGTCAGGCGAGGCAAGCCTAAGGCATGACAACGCAAGGCTAGGCAATGCACGGAAAGCAAGCAAAGAGTAACGGAACGCAAGGAAGGCAAGGGAAAGCAAGGGAAGGCAAGGGTAACGGAAGGAACGGCACGGCAAGGGGTAACAAGGCTAAGGCACGACAACGCAGGGCTAGGCAATGCACGGCAAGGCAAGGAAAGAGTAACGGAAGGAAAGGAAGGCAAGGCAAAGCCAGGCAAGGCAAGTGTAACAAAAGGCACGCAACGGCAAGGGGAAACAAGGCTAAGGCACGACAACACACGGCTAGGAAATGCATGGCAAGGCAAGGAAAGGGTAACGCATGGGAAAGCACGGTCAGGCGAGGCAAGGCTAAGGAAAGCCAACGCAAGGCTAGGCAATGCACGGAAAGCAAGCAAGGAGTAACGGAATGCAAGGAAGGAATGGGAAAGCAAGGGAAGGCAAGGGTAACGGAAGGAACGGCACGGCAAGGGGTAACAAGGCTAAGGCACGACAACACACGGCTAGGAAATGCACGGCAAGGCTAGGAAAGGGTAACGCAAGGCAAGGCACAGTGAGGCTAGGCAAGGTTAATGCACGACAACGCAAGGCTAGGCAATGCACGACAATGCAAGGAAAGCTTAAAGCAAAGGAAGGCACGGTCAGGCGAGATAAGGCTAAGGCACGACAACGCAAGGCTAGGCAATGCACGGAAGGCAAGCAAAGAGTAACGGAAGGTAAGGAAGGCAAGGGAAAGCAAGGAAAGGCAATGGTAACGGAAGGAACGGCACGGCAAGGGGAAACAAGGCTAAGCCACGACAACGCACGCTAGGCAATGCACGGCAAGGCAAGGAAAGGGTAACGAACGGGAAAGAACGGTCAGGCCAGGCAAGGCTAAGGCACGACAACCCAAGGCTAGGCAATACACGGAAGGCAAGCAAAGAGTAACGGAAGGTAAGGAAGGAAAGGGAAAGCAAAGAAAGGCCAGTGTAACGGAAGGAACGGCACGGCAAGGGGAAACAATGCTAAGGCACGACAACGCACGCTAGGCAATGCACGGCAAGGCAAGCAAAGGGTAACGCAAGGAAAGGCACGGTGAGGCTAGGCAAGGCTAATGCACGACAACGCAAGGCTAGGCAATGCACGAAAATGCAAGTAAAGCTTAAAGCAAAGGAAGGCACGGTCAGGCGAGATAAGGCTAAGGCACGACAACGCAAGGCTAGGCAATGCAGGGAAGGCAAGCAAACAGTAACGGAAGGTAAGGAAGGCAAGGGAAAGCAAGGAAAGGCAATGGTAACGGAAGGAACGGCACGGCAAGGGGAAACAAGTCTAAGGCACGACAACGCACGCTAGGCAATCCACGGGAAGGCAAGGAAAGGGTAACGCATGGGAAAGCACGGTCAGGGGAGGCAAGGCTAAGGCACGACAACGCAAGGCTTGGCAATGCACGGAAGGCAAGCAAAGAGTAACGGAAGGTAAGGAAGGCAAGGGAAAGCAAAGAAAGACAAGTGTAACGGAAGGAACGGCACGGCAAGGGGAAACAAGGCTAAGGCAGACAACGCACGCTAGGCAATGCACGGCAAGGCAAGGAAAGGGTAACGCATGGGAAAGCACGGTCAGGCGAGGCAAGGCTAAGGAAAGCCAACGCAAGGCTAGGCAATGCACGGAAAGCAAGCAAGGAGTAACGGAATGCAAGGAAGGAATGGGAAAGCAAGGGAAGGCAAGGGTAACGGAAGGAACGGCACGGCAAGGGGTAACAAGGCTAAGGCACGACAACACACGGCTAGGAAATGCACGGCTAGGCTAGGAAAGGGTAACGCAAGGCAAGGCACAGTGAGGCTAGGCAAGGTTAATGCACGACAACGCAAGGCTAGGCAATGCACGACAATGCAAGGAAAGCTTAAAGCAAAGGAAGGCACGGTCAGGCGAGATAAGGCTAAGGCACGACAACGCAAGGCTAGGCAATGCAAGGAAGGCAAGCAAAGTGTAACGGAACGCAAGGAAGGCAAGGGAAAGCAAGGGAAGGCAAGGGTAACGGAAGGAACGGCACGGCAAGGGGTAAGAAGGCTAAGGCACGACAACGCAGGGCTAGGCAATGCACGGCAAGGCAAGGAAAGGGTAACGCAGGGGAAGGCACGGTCAGGTGAGGCAAGGATAAGGCACGACAATGCAAGGCTAGGCAATGCACGGCAAGGCAAGGAAAGAGTAACGGAAGGAAAGGAAGGCAAGGCAAAGCCAGGCAAGGCAAGTGTAACAAAAGGCACGCCACGGCAAGGGGAATCAAGGCTAAGGCACGACAACGCACGGCTAGGCAATGCACGGCAAGGCAAGGAAAGGGTAACGCAAGGCAAGGCACGGTGAGGCTGGGCAAGGCTAATGCACGACAACGCAAGGCTAGGCAATGCACGACAATGCAAGGAAAGCTTAAAGCAAAGGAAGGCACGGTCAGGCGAGATAAGGCTAAGGCACGACAACGCAAGGCTAGGCAATGCACGGAAGGCAAGCAAAGAGTAACGGAAGGTAAGGAAGGCAAGGGAAAGCAAGGAAAGGCAATAGTAACGGAAGGAACGGCACGGCAAGGGGAAACAAGGCTAAGGCACGACAACGCACGGCTAGGCAATGCACGGCAAGGCAAGGAAAGGGTAACGCAAGGCAAGGCACGGTGAGGCTAGGCAAGGCTAATGCACGAAAACGCAAGGCTAGGCGATGCACGACAATGCAAGGAAACTTAAAGCAAAGGAAGGCAAGGTCAGGCGAGATAAGGCTAAGGCACGACAAGGCAAGGCTAGGAAATTCAGGGAAGGCAAGCAACGAGTAACGGAAGGTAAGCAAGGCAAGGAAAAGGAAGGAAAGGCCAGGGTAACGGAAGGAACGGCACGGCAAGGGGAAACAAGGCTAAGGCAGACAACGCACGCTAGCAATGCACGGCAAGGCAAGGAAAGGGTAACGCATGGGAAAGCACGGTCAGGCGAGGCAAGGCTAGGCAATGCACGGAAGGCAAGCAAAGAGTAACGGAAGGTAAGGAAGGCAAGGGAAAGCAAGGAAAGGCAATGGTAACGGAAGGAACGGCACGGCAAGGGGAAACAAGTCTAAGGCACGACAACGCACGCTAGGCAATGCACGGCAAGGCAAGGAAAGGGTAACGAACGGGAAAACACGGTCAGGCGAGGCAAGGCTAAGGCACGACAACCCAAGGCTAGGCAATGCACGGAAGGCAAGCAAAGAGAAACGGAAGGTAAGGAAGGAAAGGGAAAGCAAAGAAAGGCAAGGGGAAACAAGGCTAAGGCACGACAACGCACGGCTAGGCAATGCACGGCAAGGCAAGGAAAGGGTAACGGAAGGCATGGCACGTTGAGGCTAGGCAAGGCTAATGCACGAAAACGCAAGGCTAGGCGATGCACGACAATGCAAGGAAAGCTTAAAGCAAAGGAAGGCAAGGTCAGGCGAGATAAGGCTAAGGCACGACAACGCAAGGCTAGGAAATTCAGGGAAGGCAAGCAAAGAGTAACGGAAGGTAAGCAAGGCAAGGAAAAGGAAGGAAAGGCCAGAGTAACCGAAGGAACGGCACGGCAAGGGGAAACAAGGCTAAGCCACGACAACGCACGCTAGGCAATGCACGGCAAGGCAAGGAAAGGGTAACGAACGGGAAAGAACGGTCAGGCGAGGCAAGGCTAAGGCACGACAACCCAAGGCTAGGCAATGCACGGAAGGCAAGCAAAGAGTAACGGAAGGTAAGGAAGGAAAGGGAAAGCAAAGAAAGGCCAGTGTAACGGAAGGAACGGCACGGCAAGGGGAAACAAGGCTAAGGCACGACAAGGCACGGCTAGGCAATGCACGGCAAGGCAAGCAAAGGGTAACGCAAGGAAAGGCACGGTGAGGCTAGGCAAGGCTAATGCACGACAACGCAAGGCTAGGCAATGCACGACAATGCAAGTAAAGCTTAAAGCAAAGGAAGGCACGGTCAGGCGAGATAAGGCTAAGGCACGACAACGCAAGGCTAGGCAATGCAGGGAAGGCAAGCAAACAGTAACGGAAGGTAAGGAAGGCAAGGGAAAGCAAGGAAAGGCAATGGTAACGGAAGGAACGGCACGGCAAGGGGAAACAAGTCTAAGGCACGACAACGCACGCTAGGCAATCCACGGCAAGGCAAGGAAAGGGTAACGCATGGGAAAGCACGGTCAGGGGAGGCAAGGCTTAGGCACGACAACGCAAGGCTTGGCAATGCACGGAAGGCAAGCAAAGAGTAACGGAAGGTAAGGAAGGCAAGGGAAAGCAAAGAAAGACAAGTGTAACGGAAGGAACGGCACGGCAAGGGGAAACAAGGATAAGGCAGACAACGCACGCTAGGCAATGCACGGCAAGGCAAGGAAAGGGTAACGCGTGGGAAAGCACGGTCAGGCGAGGCAAGGCTAAGGAAAGCCAACGCAAGGCTAGGCAATGCACGGAAAGCAAGCAAGGAGTAACGGAATGCAAGGAAGGAATGGGAAAGCAAGGGAAGGCAAGGGTAACGGAAGGAACGGCACGGCAAGGGGTAACAAGGTTAAGGCACGACAACACACGGCTAGGAAATGCACGGCTAGGCTAGGAAAGGGTAACGCAAGGCAAGGCACAGTGAGGCTAGGCAAGGTTAATGCACGACAACGCAAGGCTAGGCAATGCACGACAATGCAAGGAAAGCTTAAAGCAAAGGAAGGCACGGTCAGGCGAGATAAGGCTAAGGCACGACAACGCAAGGCTAGGCAATGCAAGGAAGGCAAGCAAAGAGTAACGGAAGGCAAGGAAAGCAAGGGAAAGCAAGGCAAGGCAATGGTAACGGAAGGAACGGCATGGCAAGGGGAAACAAGGCTAAGGCACGACAACGCACGCTAGGCAATGCACGGCAAGGCAAAGAAAGGGTAACGAATGGGAAAGCACGGTCAGGCGAGGCAAGGCTAAGGCACGACAACGCAAGGCTAGGCAATGCACGGAAGGCAAGCAAAGAGTAACGGAAGGTAAGGAAGGAAAGGGAAAGCAAAGAAAGGCAAGTGTAACGGAAGGAACGGCACGGCAAAGGGAAACAAGGCTAAGGCACGACAAGGCACGGCTAGGCAATGCACGGCAAGGCAAGCAAAGGGTAACGCAAGGCAAGGCACGGTGAGGCTAGGCAAGGCTAATGTACGAAAACGCAAGGCTAGGCGATGCACGACAATGCAAGGAAAGCTTAAAGCAAAGGAAGGCAAGGTCAGGCGAGATAAGGCTAAGGCAGGACAACGCAAGGCTAGGAAATTCAGGGAAGGCAAGCAAAGAGTAACGGAAGGTAAGGAAGGCAAGGGAAAGCAAGGAAAGGCAAGTGTAACGGAAGGAACGGCACGGCAAGGGGAAACAAGGCTAAGGCACGACAACGCAAGCTAGGCAATGCACGGCAAGGCAAGGAAAGGGTAACGCATGGGAAAGCACGGTCAGGCGAGGCAAGCCTAAGGCATGACAACGCAAGGCTAGGCAATGCACGGAAAGCAAGCAAAGAGTAACGGAACGCAAGGAAGGCAAGGGAAAGCAAGGGAAGGCAAGGGTAACGGAAGGAACGGCACGGCAAGGGATTAACAAGGCTAAGGCACGACAAAGCAGGGCTAGGCAATGAACGGCAAGGCAAGGAAAGAGTAAAGGAAGGAAAGGAAGGCAAGGGAAAGCCAGGCAAGGCAAGTGTAACAAAAGGCACGCAACGGCAAGGGGAAACAAGGCTAAGGCACGACAACACACGGCTAGGAAATGCATGGCAAGGCAAGGAAAGGGTAACGCATGGGAAAGTACGGTCAGGCGAGGCAAGGCTAAGGAAAGCCAACGCAAGGCTAGGCAATGCACGGAAAGCAAGCAAGGAGTAACGGAATGCAAGGAAGGAATGGGAAAGCAAGGGAAGGGAAGGGTAACGGAAGGAACGGCACGGCAAGGGGTAACAAGGCTAAGGCACGACAACACACGGCTAGGAAATGCACGGCAAGGCTAGGAAAGGGTAACGCAAGGCAAGGCACAGTGAGGCTAGGCAAGGTTATTGCACGACAACGCAAGGCTAGGCAATGCACGACAATGCAAGGAAAGCTTAAAGCAAAGGAAGGCACGGTCAGGCGAGATAAGGCTAAGGCACGACAACGCAAGGCTAGGCAATGCACGGAAGGCAAGCAAAGAGTAACGGAAGGTAAGGAAGGCAAGGGAAACAAGGAAAGGCAATGGTAACGGAAGGAACGGCACGGCAAGGGGAAACAAGGCTAAGGCACGACAACGCACGCTAGGCAATGCACGGCAAGGCAAGGAAAGGGTAACGAACGGGAAAGCACGGTCAGGCGAGGCAAGGCTAAGGCACGACAACCCAAGGCTAGGCAATGCACGGAAGGCAAGCAAAGAGTAACGGAAGGTAAGGAAGGAAAGGGAAAGCAAAGAAAGGCAAGTGTAACGGAAGGAACGGCACGGCAAGGGGAAACAAGGAAAGCCAACGCAAGGCTAGGCAATGCACGGAAGGCAAGCAAAGAGTAACGGAAGGTAAGGAAGGCAAGGGAAAGCAAGGAAAGGCAAGTGTAACGGAAGTAACGGCACGGCAAGGGGAAACAAGGCTAAATCACGACAACGCACGCTAGGCAATGCACGGCAAGGCAAGGAAAGGGTAACGCATGGGAAAGCACGGTCAGGCGAGGCAAGCCTAAGGCATGACAAGGCAAGGCTAGGCAATGCACGGAAAGCAAGCAAAGAGTAACGGAACGCAAGGAAGGCAAGGGAAAGCAAGGGAAGGCAAGGGTAACGGAAGGAACGTCACGGCAAGCGGTAACAAGGCTAAGGCACGACAACGCAGGGCTAGGCAATGAACGGCAAGGCAAGGAAAGAGTAACGGAAGGAAAGGAAGGCAAGGGAAAGCCAGGCAAGGCAAGTGTAACAAAAGGCACGCAACGGCAAGGGGAAACAAGGCTAAGGCACGACAACACACGGCTAGGAAATGCATGGCAAGGCAAGGAAAGGGTAACGCAAGGCAAGGCACGGTGATTCTAGGCAAGGCTAATGCACGACAACGCAAGGCTAGGCAATGCACGACAATGCAAGTAAAGCTTAAAGCAAAGGAAGGCACGGTCAGGCGAGATAAGGCTAAGGCACGACAACGCAAGGCTAGGCAATGTAGGGAAGGCAAGCAAACAGTAACGGAAGGTAAGGAAGGCAAGGGAAAGCAAGGAAAGGCAATGGTAACGGAAGGAACGGCACGGCTAGGGGAAACAAGTCTAAGGCACGACAACGCACGCTAGGCAATCCACGGCAAGGCAAGGAAAGGGTAACGCATGGGAAAGCACGGTCAGGGGAGGCAAGGCTAAGGCACGACAACGCAAGGCTTGGCAATGCACGGCAAGGCAAGCAAAGGGTAACGCAAGGCAAGGCACGGTGAGGCTAGGCAAGGCTAATGTACGAAAACGCAAGGCTAGGCGATGCACGACAATGCAAGGAAAGCTTAAAGCAAAGGAAGGCAAGGTCAGGCGAGATAAGGCTAAGGCACGACAACGCAAGGCTAGGAAATTCAGGGAAGGCAAGCAAAGAGTAACGGAAGGTAAGGAAGGCAAGGGAAAGCAAGGAAAGGCAAGTGTAACGGAAGGAACGGCACGGCAAGGGGAAACAAGGCTAAGGCACGACAACGCAAGCTAGGCAATGCACAGCAAGGCAAGGAAAGGGTAACGCATGGGAAAGCACGGTCAGGCGAGGCAAGCCTAAGGCATGACAACGCAAGGCTAGGCAATGCACGGAAAGCAAGCAAAGAGTAACGGAACGCAAGGAAGGCAAGGGAAAGCAAGGGAAGGCAAGGGTAACGGAAGGAACGGCACGGCAAGGGGTAACAAGGCTAAGGCACGACAAAGCAGGGCTAGGCAATGAACGGCAAGGCAAGGAAAGAGTAACGGAAGGAAAGGAAGGCAAGGGAAAGCCAGGCAAGGCAAGTGTAACAAAAGGCACGCAACGGCAAGGGGAAACAAGGCTAAGGCACGACAACACACGGCTAGGAAATGCATGGCAAGGCAAGGAAAGGGTAACGCATGGGAAAGCACGGTCAGGCGAGGCAAGGCTAAGGAAAGCCAACGCAAGGCTAGGCAATGCACGGAAAGCAATCAAGGAGTAACGGAATGCAAGGAAGGAATGGGAAAGCAAGGGAAGGCAAGGGTAACGGAAGGAACGGCACGGCAAGGGGTAACAAGGCTAAGGCACGACAACACACGGCTAGGAAATGCACGGCAAGGCTAGGAAAGGGTAACGCAAGGCAAGGCACAGTGAGGCTAGGCAAGGTTATTGCACGACAACGCAAGGCTAGGCAATGCACGACAATGCAAGGAAAGATTAAAGCAAAGGAAGGCACGGTCAGGCGAGATAAGGCTAAGGCACGACAACGCAAGGCTAGGCAATGCACGGAAGGCAAGCAAAGAGTAACGGAAGGTAAGGAAGGCAAGGGAAACAAGGAAAGTCAATGGTAACGGAAGGAACGGCACGGCAAGGGGAAACAAGGCTAAGGCACGACAACGCACGCTAGGCAATGCACGGCAAGGCAAGGAAAGGGTAACGAACGGGAAAGCACGGTCAGGCGAGGCAAGGCTAAGGCACGACAACGCAAGGCTAGGCAATGCACGGAAGGCAAGCAAAGAGTAACGGAAGGTAAGGAAGGAAAGGGAAAGCAAAGAAAGGCAAGTGTAACGGAAGGAACGGCACGGCAAGGGGAAACAAGGCTAAGGCACGACAACGCACGGCTAGGCAATGCACGGCAAGGCAAGGAAAGGGTAACGCATGGGAAAGCACGGTCCGGCGATGCAAGGCTAAGGCATGAAAACGCAAGGCTAGGCAATGCACGGAAAGCAAGCAAAGAGTAACGGAACGCAAGGAAGGCAAGGGAAAGCAAGGGAAGGCAAGGGTAACGGAAGGAACTGCACGGCAAGGGGAAACAAGGCTAAGGCACGACACCGAACGCTAGGCAATGAACGGCAAGGCAAGGAAAGGGTAACGCATTTGAAAGCACGGTCAGGCGAGGCAACGCTAAGGCACGACAACGCAAGGCTAGGCAATGCACGGAAGGCAAGGAAAGAGTAACGGAAGGTAAGGAAGGCAAGGGAAAGCAAGGAAAGGCAAGTGTAATGGAAGGAACGGCACGGCAAGGGGAAACAAGGCTAAGGCACGAAAACGCACGCTAGGCAATGCACGGCAAGGCAAGGAAAGGGTAATGCATGGGAAAGCACGGTCAGGCGAGGCAAGGCTAAGGCAAGACAACGCAAGGCTAGGCAATGCACGGAAAGCAAGCAAAGAGTAACGGAACGCAAGGAAGGCAAGGGAAAGCAAGGGAAGGCAAGGGTAACGGAAGGAACGGCACGGCAAGGGGTAAGAAGGCTAAGGCACGACAACGCAGGGCTAGGCAATGCACGGCAAGGCAAGGAAAGGGTAACGCAGGGGAAGGCACGGTCAGGTGAGGCAAGGATAAGGCACGACAATGCAAGGCTAGGCAATGCACGGCAAGGCAAGGAAAGAGTAACGGAAGGAAAGGAAGGCAAGGCAAAGCCAGGCAAGGCAAGTGTAACAAAAGGCACGCCACGGCAAGGGGAATCAAGGCTAAGGCACGACAACGCACGGCTAGGCAATGCACGGCAAGGCAAGGAAAGGGTAACGCAAGGCAAGGCACGGTGAGGCTAGGCAAGGCTAATGCACGACAACGCAAGGCTAGGCAATGCACGACAATGCAAGGAAAGCTTAAAGCAAAGGAAGGCACGGTCAGGCGAGATAAGGCTAAGGCTCGACAACGCAAGGCTAGGCAATGCACGGAAGGCAAGCAAAGAGTAACGGAAGGTAAGGAAGGCAAGGGAAAGCAAGGAAAGGCAAGTGTAACGGAAGTAACGGCACGGCAAGGGGAAACAAGGCTAAGGCACGACAACGCACGCTAGGCAATGCACGGCAAGGCAAGGAAAGGGTAACGCATGGGAAAGCACGGTCAGGCGAGGCAAGCCTAAGGCATGACAACGCAAGGCTAGGCAATGCACGGAAAGCAAGCAAAGAGTAACGGAACGCAAGGAAGGCAAGGGAAAGCAAGGGAAGGCAAGTGTAACGGAAGGAACGGCACGGCAAGGGGAAACAAGGCTAAGGCACGACAACGCAGGGCTAGGCAATGCACGGCAAGGCAAGGAAAGAGTAACGGAAGGAAAGGAAGGCAAGGGAAAGCCAGGCAAGGCAAGTGTAACAAAAGGCACGCAACGGCAAGGGGAAACAAGGCTAAGGCACGACAACACACGGCTAGGAAATGCATGGCAAGGCAAGGAAAGGGTAACGCAAGGCAAGGCACGGTGAGGCTAGGCAAGGCTAATGCACGACAACGCAAGGCTAGGCAATGCACGACAATGCAAGGAAAGCTTAAAGCAAAGGAAGGCACGGTCAGGCGAGATAAGGCTAAGGCACGACAACGCAAGGCTAGGCAATGCACGGAAGGCAAGCAAAGAGTAACGGAAGGTAAGGAAGGCAAGGGAAAGCAAGGAAAGGCAAGTGTAACGGAAGGAACGGCATGGCAAGGGGAAACAAGGCTAAGGCACGACAACGCACGCTAGGCAATGCACGGCAAGGCAAGGAAAGGGTAACGCATGGGAAAGCACGGTCAGGCGAGGCAAGGCTAAGGCACGACAACCCAAGGCTAGGCAATGCACGGAAGGCAAGCAAAGAGTAACGGAAGGTAAGGAAGTAAAGGGAAAGCAAAGAAAGGCAAGTGTAACGGAAGGAACGGCACGGCAAGGGGAAACAAGGCTAAGGCACGACAAGGCACGGCTAGGCAATGCACGGCAAGGCAAGCAAAGGGTAACGCAAGGAAAGGCACGGTGAAGATAGGCAAGGCTAATGTACGAATACGCAAGGCTAGGCGATGCACGACAATGCAAGGAAAGCTTAAAGCAAAGAAGGCAAGGTCAGGCGAGATAAGGCTAAGGCACGACAACGCAAGGCTAGGAAATTCACGGAAGGCAAGCAAAGAGTAACGGAAGGTAAGGAAGGCAAGGGAAAGCAAAGAAAGGCAAGTGTAACGGAAGGAACTGCACGGCAAGGGGAAACAAGGCTAAGGCACGACAACGCAAGGCTAGGAAATTCAGGGAAGGCAAGCAAAGAGTAACGGAAGGTAAGCAAGGCAAGGAAAAGGAAGGAAAGGCCAGGGTAACGGAAGGAACGGCACGGCAAGGGGAAACAAGTCTAAGGCACGACACAGAACGCTAGGCAATGAACGGCAAGGCAAAGAAAGGCTAACGCATTTGAAAGCACGGTCAGGCGAGGCAACGCTAAGGCACGACAACGCAAGGCTAGGCAATGCACGGAAGGCAAGGAAAGAGTAACGGAAGGTAAGGAAGGCAAGGGAAAGGAAGGAAAGGCAAGTGTAACGGAAGGAACGGCACGGCAAGGGGAAACAAGGCTAAGGCACGACAACGCACGGCTAGGCAATGCACGGCAAGGCAAGGAAAGGGTAACGCATGGGAAAGCACGGTCAGGCGATGCAAGGCTAAGGCATGAAAACGCAAGGCTAGGCAATGCACGGAAAGCAAGCAAAGAGTAACGGAACGCAAGGAAGGCAAGGGAAAGCAAGGGAAGGCAAGGGTAACGGAAGGAACTGCACGGCAAGGGGAAACAAGGCTAAGGCACGGCAACACAGGCTGGGCAATGCACGGCAAGGCAAGGAAAGGGTAACGCATGGGAAAGCACGTTCAGGCGAGGCAATGCTAAGGCACGACAACGCAAGGCTAGGCAATGCACGGAAGGCAAGCAAAGAGAAACGGAAGGTAAGGAAGGCAAGGGAAAGCAAAGAAAGGCAAGTGTAACGGAAGGAACTGCACGGCAAGGGGAAACAAGGCTAAGGCACGACAACGCACGGCTAGGTAATGCACGGCAAGGCAAGCAAAGGGTAACGCAAGGCAAGGCACGGTGAGGCTAGGCAAGGCTAATGCACGAAAATGCAAGGCTAGGCAATGCACGACAATGCAAGGAAAGCTTAAAGCAAAGGAAGGCAAGGTCAGGCGAGATAAGGCACAGGCACGACAACGCAAGGCTAGGCAATTCAGGGAAGGCAAGCAAAGAGTAACGGAAGGTAAGCAAGGCAAGGAAAAGCAAGGAAAGGCAAGGGTAACGGAAGGAACGGCACGGCAAGGGGAAACAAGTCTAAGGCACGACACCGAACGCTAGGCAATGAACGGCAAGGCAAGGAAAGGGTAACGCATGGGAAAGCACGGTTAGGCGAGGCAAGGCTAAGGCACGACAACGCAAGGCTAGGCAATGCACGGAAGGCAAGCAAAGAGTAACGGAAGGTAAGGAAGGCAAGGGAAAGGAAGGAACGGCACGGCAAGGGGAAACAAGGCTAAGGCACGACTACGCAGGGCTAGGCAATGCACGGCAAGGCAAGGAAAGAGTAACGGAAGGAAAGGAAGGCAAGGCAAAGGCAGGGAAGGCAAGTGTAACAAAAGGCACGCAACGGCAAGGGGAAACAAGGCTAAGGCACGACAACACACGGCTAGGAAATGCACGGCAAGGCAAGGAAAGGGTAACGGAAGGCAAGGCACGGTGAAGCTAGGCAAGGCTAATGCACGACAACGCAAGGCTAGGCAATGCACGACAATGCAAGTAAAGCTTAAAGCAAAGGAAGGCACGGTCAGGCGAGATAAGGCTAAGGCACGACAACGCAAGGCTAAGCAATGCAGGGAAGGGAAGCAAAGAGTAACGGAAGGTAAGCAAGGCAAGGAAAAGCAAGGAAAGGCAAGGGTAACGGAAGGAACGGCACGGCAAGGGGAAACAAGTCTAAGGCACGACACCGAACGCTAGGCAATGAACGGCAAGGCAAGGAAAGGGTAACGCATGGGAAAGCACGGTCAGGCGAGGCAAGGCTAAGGCACGACAACGCAAGGCTAGGCAATGCACGGAAGGCAAGCAAAGAGTAACGGAAGGTAAGGAAGGCAAGGGAAAGGAAGGAACGGCACGGCAAGGGGAAACAAGGCTAAGGCACGACAACGCACGCTAGGCAATGCACGGCAAGGCAAGGAAAGGGTAACGCATGGGAAAGCATGGTCAGGCGAGGCAAGCCTAAGGCATGACAACGCAAGGCTAGGCAATGCACGGAAAGCAAGCAAAGAGTAACGGAACGCAAGGAAGGCAAGGGAAAGCAAGGGAAGGCAAGGGTAACGGAAGGAACGGCACGGCAAGGGGTAACAAGGCTAAGGCACGACAACGCAGGGCTAGGCAATGCACGGCAAGGCAAGGAAAGAGTAACGGAAGGAAAGGAAGGCAAGGCAAAGCCAGGCAAGGCAAGTGTAACAAAAGGCACGCAACGGCAAGGGGAAACAAGGCTAAGGCACGACAACAGACGGCTAGGAAATGCACGGCAATGCAAGGAAAGGGTAACGGAAGGCAAGGCACGGTGAGGCTAGGCAAGGCTAATGCACGGCAACGCAAGGCTAGGCAATGCACGACAATGCAAGTAAAGCATAAAGCAAAGGAAGGCACGGTCAGGCGAGATAAGGCTAAGGCACGACAACGCAAGGCTAGGCAATGCAGGGAAGGCAAGCAAAGAGTAACGGAAGGTAAGGAAGGCAAGGGAAAGCAAGGAAAGGCAATGGTAACGGAAGGAACGGCACGGCAAGGGGAAACAAGTCTAAGGCACGACAACGCACGCTAGGCAATGCACGGCAAGGCAAGGAAAGGGTAACGCATTGGAAAGCACGGTCAGGGGAGGCAAGGCTAAGGCACGACAACGCAATGCTTGGCAATGCACGGAAGGCAAGCAAAGAGTAACGGAAGGTAAGGAAGGCAAGGGAAAGCAAAGAAAGGCAAGTGTAACGGAAGGAACGGCACGGCAAGGGGAAACAAGGCTAAGGCACGACAACGCACGCTAGGCAATGCACGGCAAGGCAAGGAAAGGGTAACCCATGGGAAAGCACGGTCAGGCGAGGCAAGGCTAAGGAAAGCCAACGCAAGGCTAGGCAATGCACGGAAAGCAAGCAAAGAGTAACGGAACGCAAGGAAGGGAAGGGAAAGCAAGGGAAGGCAAGGGTAACGGAAGGAACGGCACGGCAAGGGGTAACAAGGCTAAGGCACGACAACGCAAGGCTAGGCAATGCACGGAAGGCAAGCAAAGAGTAACGGAAGGAAAGGAAGGCAAGGGAAAGCCAGGCAAGGCAAGTGTAACAAAAGGCACGCAACGGCAAGGGGAAACAAGGCTAAGGCACGACAACACACGGCTAGGAAATGCATGGGAAGGCAAGGAAAGGGTAACGCAAGGCAAGGCACGGTGAGGCTAGGCAAGGCTAATGCACGACAACGAAAGGCTAGGCAATGCACGACAATGCAAGTAAAGCTTAAAGCAAAGGAAGGCACGGTCAGGCGAGATAAGGCTAAGGCACGACAACGCAAGGCTAGGCAATGCAGGGAAGGCAAGCAAACAGTAACGGAAGGTAAGGAAGGCAAGGGAAAGCAAGGAAAGGCAATGGTAACGGAAGGAACGGCACGGCAAGGGGAAACAAGTCTAAGGCACGACAACGCACGCTAGGCAATCCACGGCAAGGCAAGGAAAGGGTAACGCATGGGAAAGCACGGTCAGGGGAGGCAAGGCTAAGGCACGACAACGCAAGGCTTGGCAATGCACGGAAGGCAAGCAAAGAGTAACGGAAGGTAAGGAAGGCAAGGGAAAGCAAAGTAAGACAAGTGTAACGGAAGGAACGGCACGGCAAGGGGAAACAACGCTAAGGCAGACAACGCACGCTAGGCAATGCACGGCAAGGCAAGGAAAGGGTAACGCATGGGAAAGCACGGTCAGGCGAGGCAAGGCTAAGGAAAGCCAACGCAAGGCTAGGCAATGCACGGAAAGCAAGCAAGGAGTAACGGAATGCAAGGAAGGAAAGGGAAAGCAAGGGAAGGCAAGGGTAACGGAAGGAACGGCACGGCAAGGGGTAACAAGGCTAAGGCACGACAACACACGGCTAGGAAATGCACGGCAAGGCAAGGAAAGGGTAACGCAAGGCAAGGCACGGTGAGGCTAGGCAAGGTTAATGCACGGCAACGCAAGGCTAGGCAATGCACGACAATGCAAGGAAAGCTTAAAGCAAAGGAAGGCACTGTCAGGCGAGATAAGGCTAAGGCACGACAACGCAAGGCTAGGCAATGCAAGGAAGGCAAGCAAAGAGTAACGGAAGGTAAGGAAGGCAAGGGAAAGCAAGGAAAGGCAATGGTAACGGAAGGAACGGCACGGCAAGGGGAAACAAGGCTAAGGCACGACAACGCACGCTAGGCAATGCACGGCAAGGCAAGGAAAGGGTAACGAATGGAAAAGCACGGTCAGGCGAGGCAAGGCTAAGGCACGACAACCCAAGGCTAGGCAATGCACGGAAGGCAAGCAAAGAGAAACGGAAGGTAAGGAAGGAAAGGGAAAGCAAAGAAAGGCAAGTGTAACGGAAGGAACGGCACGGCAAGGGGAAACAAGGCTAAGGCACGACAACGCACGGCTAGGCAATGCACGGCAAGGCAAGCAAAGGGTAACGCAAGGAAAGGCACGGTGAGGCTAGGCAAGTCTAATGCACGAAAACGCAAGGCTATGCGATGCACGACAATGCAAGGAAAGCTTAAAGCAAAGGAAGGCAAGGTCAGGCGAGATAAGGCTAAGGCACGACAACGCAAGGCTAGGAAATTCAGGGAAGGCAAGCAAAGAGTAACGGAAGGTAAGGAAGGCAAGGGAAAGCAAGGAAAGGCAAGTGTAACGGAAGGAACGGCACGGCAAGGGGAAACAAGGCTAAGGCACGACAACGCACGCTAGGCAATGCACGGCAAGGCAAGGAAAGGGTAACGCATGGGAAAGCACGGTCAGGCGAGGCAAGCCTAAGGCATGACAACGCAAGGCTAGGCAATGTACGGAAAGCAAGCAAAGAGTAACGGAACGCAAGGAAGGCAAGGGAAAGCAAGGGAAGGCAAGGGTAACGGAAGGAACGGCACGGCAAGGGGAACCAAGGCTAAGGCACGACAAAGCAAGGCTAGGCAATGCACGGCAAGGCAAGGAAAGAGTAACGGAAGGAAATGAAGGCAAGGCAAAGCCAGGCAAGGCAAGTGTAACAAAAGGCACGCAACGGCAAGGGGAAACAAGGCTAAGGCACGACAACACACGGCTAGGAATTGCACGGCAAGGCAAGGAAAGGGTAACGCATGGGAAAGCACGGTCAGGCGAGGCAAGGCTAAGGAAAGCCAACGCAAGGCTAGGCAATGCACGGGAAGCAAGCAAGGAGTAACGGAATGCAAGGAAGGAAAGGGAAAGCAAGGGAAGGGAAGGGTAACGGAAGGAACGGCACGGCAAGGGGTAACAAGGCTAAGGCACGACAACACACGGCTAGGAAATGCACGGCAAGGCTAGGAAAGGGTAACGCAAGGCAAGGCACAGTGAGGCTAGGCAAGGTTAATGCACGACAACGCAAGGCTAGGCAATGCACGACAATGCAAGGAAAGCTTAAAGCAAAGGAAGGCACGGTCAGGCGAGATAAGGCTAAGGCACGACAACGCAAGGCTAGGCAATGCACGGAAGGCAAGCAAAGAGTAACGGAAGGTAAGGAAGGCAAGGGAAAGCAAGGAAAGGCAATGGTAACGGAAGGAACGGCACGGCAAGGGGAAACAAGGCTAAGGCACGACAACGCACGCTAGGCAATGCACGGCAAGGCAAGGAAAGGGTAACGAACGGGAAAGCACGGTCAGGCGAGGCAAGGCTAAGGCACGACAACCCAAGGCTAGGCAATGCACGGAAGGCAAGCAAAGAGTAACGGAAGGTAAGGAAGGAAAGGGAAAGCAAAGAAAGGCAAGTGCAACGGAAGGAACGGCACGGCAAGGGGAAACAAGGCTAAGGCACGACAAGGCACGGCTAGGCAATGCACGGCAAGGCAAGCAAAGGGTAACGCAAGGAAAGGCACGGTGAGGCTAGGCAAGGCTAATGCACGAAAACGCAAGGCTAGGCGATGCACGACAATGCAAGGAAAGCTTAAAGCAAAGGAAGGCAAGGTCAGGCGAGATAAGGCTAAGGCACGACAACGCAAGGCTAGGAAATTCAGGGAAGGCAAGCAAAGAGTAACGGAAGGTAAGCAAGGCAAGGAAAAGGAAGGAAAGGCCAGGGTAACGGAAGGAACGGCACGGCAAGGGGAAACAAGTCTAAGGCACGACACCGAACGCTAGGCAATGAACGGCAAGGCAAGGAAAGGGTAACGCATTTGAAAGCACGGTCAGGCGAAGCAACGCTAAGGCACGACAACGCAAGGCTAGGCAATGCACGGAAGGCAAGGAAAGAGTAACGGAAGGTAAGGAAGGCAAGGGAAAGCAAGGAAAGGCAAGTGTAATGGAAGGAACGGCACGGCAAGGGGAAACAAGGCTAAGGCACGGCAACGCACGCTAGGCAATGCACGGCAAGGCAAGGAAAGGGTAACGCATGGGAAAGCACAGTCAGGCGAGGCAAGGCTAGGCAATGCACGGAAGGCAAGCAAAGAGTAACGGAAGGTAAGGAAGGCAAGGGAAAGCAAGGAAAGGCAATGGTAACGGAAGGAACGGCACGGCAAGGGGAAACAAGTCTAAGGCACGACAACGCACGCTAGGCAATGCACGGCAAGGCAAGGAAAGGGTAACGAACGGGAAAGCACGGTCAGGCGAGGCAAGGCTAAGGCACGACAACCCAAGGCTAGGCAATGCACGGAAGGCAAGCAAAGAGTAACGGAAGGTAAGGAAGGAAAGGGAAAGCAAAGAAAGGCAAGTGCAACGGAAGGAACGGCACGGCAAGGGGAAACAAGGCTAAGGCACGACAACACACGGCTAGGAAATGCACGGCAATGCAAGGAAAGCTTAAAGCAAAGGAAGGCAAGGTCAGGCGAGATAAGGCTAAGGCACGACAACGCAAGGCTAGGAAATTCAGGGAAGGCAAGCAAAGAGTAACGGAAGGTAAGCAAGGCAAGGAAAAGGAAGGAAAGGCCAGGGTAACCGAAGGAACGGCACGGCAAGGGGAAACAAGTCTAAGGCACGACACCGAACGCTAGGCAATGAACGGCAAGGCAAGGAAAGGGTAACGCATTTGAAAGCACGGTCAGGCGAGGCAACGCTAAGGCACGACAACGCAAGGCTAGGCAATGCACGGAAGGCAAGGAAAGAGTAACGGAAGGTAAGGAAGGCAAGGGAAAGCAAGGAAAGGCAAGTGTAATGGAAGGAACGGCACGGCAAGGGGAAACAAGGCTAAGGCACGGCAACGTAGGCTAGGCAATGCACGGCAAGGCAAGGAAAGGGTAACGCATGGGAAAGCACGGTCAGGCGAGGCAAGGCTAGGCAATGCACGGAAGGCAAGCAAAGAGTAACGGAAGGCAAGGAAGGCAAGGGAAAGCAAGGAAAGGCAAGTGTAATGGAAGGAACGGCACGGCAAGGGGAAACAAGGCTAAGGCACGACAACGCACGCTAGGCAATGCACGGCAGGGCAAGGAAAGGGTAACGCATGGGAAAGCACGGTCAGGCGAGGCAAGGCTAAGGCATGACAACGCAAGGCTAGGCAATGCACGGAAAGCAAGCAAAGTGTAACGGAACGCAAGGAAGGCAAGGGAAAGCAAGGGAAGGCAAGGGTAACGGAAGGAACGGCACGGCAAGGGGTAAGAAGGCTAAGGCACGACAACGCAGGGCTAGGCAATGCACGCCAAGGCAAGGAAAGGGTAACGCAGGGGAAGGCACGGTCAGGTGAGGCAAGGATAAGGCACGACAATGCAAGGCTAGGCAATGCACGGCAAGGCAAGGAAAGAGTAACGGAAGGAAAGGAAGGCAAGGCAAAGCCAGGCAAGGCAAGTGTAACAAAAGGCACGCCACGGCAAGGGGAATCAAGGCTAAGGCACGACAACGCACGGCTGGGCAATGCACGGCAAGGCAAGGAAAGGGTAACGCAAGGCAAGGCACGGTGAGGCTAGGCAAGGCTAATGCACGACAACGCAAGGCTAGGCAATGCACGACAATGCAAGGAAAGCTTAAAGCAAAGGAAGGCACGGTCAGGCGAGATAAGGCTAAGGCTCGACAACGCAAGGCTAGGCAATGCACGGAAGGCAAGCAAAGAGTAACGGAAGGTAAGGAAGGCAAGGGAAAGCAAGGAAAGGCAAGTGTAACGGAAGTAACGGCACGGCAAGGGGAAACAAGGCTAAGGCACGACAACGCACGCTAGGCAATGCACGGCAAGGCAAGGAAAGGGTAACGCATGGGAAAGCACGGTCAGGCGAGGCAAGCCTAAGGCATGACAACGCAAGGCTAGGCAATGCACGGAAAGCAAGCAAAGAATAACGGAACGAAAGGAAGGCAAGGGAAAGCAAGGGAAGGCAAGGGTAACGGAAGGAACGGCACGGCAAGGGGTAACAAGGCTAAGGCACGACAACGCAGGGCTAGGCAATGAACGGCAAGGCAAGGAAAGAGTAACGGAAGGAAAGGAAGGCAAGGGAAAGCCAGGCAAGGCAAGTGTAACAAAAGGCACGCAACGGCAAGGGGAAACAAGGCTAAGGCACGACAACACACGGCTAGGAAATGCATGGCAAGGCAAGGAAAGGGTAAAGCAAGGCAAGGCACGGTGAGGCTAGGCAAGGCTAATGCACGACAACGCAAGGCTAGGCAATGCACGACAATGCAAGTAAAGCTTAAAGCAAAGGAAGGCACGGTCAGGCGAGATAAGGCTAAGGCACGACAACGCATGGCTAGGCAATGCAGGGAAGGCAAGCAAAGAGTAACGGAAGGTAAGGAAGGCAAGGGAAAGCAAGGAAAGGCAATGGTAACGGAAGGAACGGCACAGCAAGGGGAAACAAGTCTAAGGCACGACAACGCACGCTAGGCAATCCACGGCAAGGCAAGGAAAGGGTAACGCATGGGAAAGCACGGTCAGGGGAGGCAAGGCTAAGGCACGACAACGCAAGGCTTGGCAATGCACGGAAGGCAAGCAAAGAGTAACGGAAGGTAAGGAAGGCAAGGGAAAGGAAGGAACGGCACGGCAAGGGGAAACAAGGCTAAGGCACGACAACGCACGCTAGGCAATGCACGGCAAGGCAAGGAAAGGGTAACGCATGGGAAAGCATGGTCAGGCGAGGCAAGCCTAAGGCATGACAACGCAAGGCTAGGCAATGCACGGAAAGCAAGCAAAGAGTAACGGAACGCAAGGAAGGCAAGGGAAAGCAAGGGAAGGCAAGGGTAACGGAAGGAACGGCACGGCAAGGGGTAACAAGGCTAAGGCACGACAACGCAGGGCTAGGCAATGCACGGCAAGGCTAGGAAAGAGTAACGGAAGGAAAGGAAGGCAAGGCAAACCCAGGCAAGGCAAGTGTAACAAAAGGCACGCAACGGCAAGGGGAAACAAGGCTAAGGCACGACAACACACGGCTAGGAAATGCACGGCAATGCAAGGAAAGGGTAACGGAAGGCAAGGCACGGTGAGGCTAGGCAAGGCTAATGCACGGCAACGCAAGGCTAGGCAATGCACGACAATGCAAGTAAAGCTTAAAGCAAAGGAAGGCACGGTCAGGCGAGATAAGGCTAAGGCACGACAACGCAAGGCTAAGCAATGCAGGGAAGGGAAGCAAAGAGTAACGGAAGGTAAGCAAGGCAAGGAAAAGCAAGGAAAGGCAAGGGTAACGGAAGGAACTGCACGGCAAGGGGAAACAAGGCTAAGGCACGGCAACGCAGGCTGGGCAATGAAAGGCAAGGCAAGGAAAGGGTAACGCATGGGAAAGCACGTTCAGGCGAGGCAATGCTAAGGCACGACAACGCAAGGCTAGGCAATGCACGGAAGGCAAGCAAAGAGAAACGGAAGGTAAGGAAGTCAAGGGAAAGCAACGAAAGGCAAGTGTAACGGAAGGACCTGCACGGCAAGGGGAAACAAGGCTAAGGCACGACAACGCACGGCTAGGTAATGCACGGCAAGGCAAGCAAAGGGTAACGCAAGGCAAGGCACGGTGAGGCTAGGCAAGGCTAATGCACGAAAACGCAAGGCTAGGCAATGCACGACAATGCAAGGAAAGCTTAAAGCAAAGGTAGGCAAGGTCAGGCGAGATAAGGCAAAGGCACGACAACGCAAGGCTAGGCAATTCAGGGAAGGCAAGCAAAGAGTAACGGAAGGTAAGCAAGGCAAGGAAAAGCAAGGAAAGGCAAGGGTAACGGAAGGAACGGCACGGCAAGGGGAAACAAGTCTAAGGCACGACACCGAACGCTAGGCAATGAATGGCAAGGCAAGGAAAGGGTAACGCATGGGAAAGCACGGTCAGGCGAGGCAAGGCTAAGGCACGACAACGCAAGGCTAGGCAATGCACGGCAAGGCAAGCAAAGAGTAACGGAAGGTAAGGAAGGCAAGGGAAAGGAAGGAACGGCACGGCAAGGGGAAAAAAGGCTAAGGCACGACAACGCACGCTAGGCAATGCACGGCAAGGCAAGGAAAGGGTAACGCATGGGAAAGCATGGTCAGGCGAGGCAAGCCTAAGGCATGACAACGCAAGGCTAGGCAATGCACGGAAAGCAAACAAAGAGTAACGGAACGCAAGGAAGGCAAGGGAAAGCAAGGGAAGGCAAGGGTAACGGAAGGAACGGCACGGCAAGGGGTAACAAGGCAAAGGCACGACAACGCACGCTAGGCAATGCACGGCAAGGCAAGGAAAGGGTAACGAACGGGAAAGAACGGTCAGGCGAGGCAAGGCTAAGGCACGACAACCCAAGGCTAGGCAATGCACGGCAAGGCAAGGAAAGAGTAACGGAAGGAAAGGAAGGCAAGGCAAAGCCAGGCAAGGCAAGTGTAACAAAAGGCACGCAACGGCAAGGGGAAACAAGGCTAAGGCACGACAACACACGGCTAGGAAATGCACGGCAATGCAAGGAAAGGGTAACGGAAGGCAAGGCACGGTGAGGCTAGGGAAAGGCTAATGCACGGCAACGCAAGGCTAGGCAATGCACGACAATGCAAGTAAAGCTTAAAGCAAAGGAAGGCACGGTCAGGCGAGATAAGGCTAAGGCACGACAACGCAAGGCTAGGCAATGCAGGGAAGGCAAGCAAAGAGTAACGGAAGGTAAGGAAGGCAAGGGAAAGCAAGGAAAGGCAATGGTAACGGAAGGAACGGCACGGCAAGGGGAAACAAGTCTAAGGCACGACAACGCACGCTAGGCAATGCACGGCAAGGCAAGGAAAGGGTAACGAACGGGAAAGCACGGTCAGGCGAGGCAAGGCTAAGGCACGACAACCCAAGGCTAGGCAATGCACGGAAGGCAAGCAAAGAGTAACGGAAGGTAAGGAAGGAAAGGGAAAGCAAAGAAAGGCAAGTGCAACGGAAGGAACGGCACGGCAAGGGGAAACAAGGCTAAGGCACGACAACACACGGCTAGGAAATGCACGGCAATGCAAGGAAAGGGTAACGGAAGGCAAGGCACGGTGAGGCTAGGCAAGGCTAATGCACGACAACGCAAGGCTAGGCAATGCACGACAATGCAAGGAAAGCTTAAAGCAAAGGAAGGCAAGGTCAGGCGAGATAAGGCTAAGGCACGACAACGCAAGGCTAGGAAATTCAGGGAAGGCAAGCAAAGAGTAACGGAAGGTAAGCAAGGCAAGGAAAAGGAAGGAAAGGCCAGGGTAACGGAAGGAACGGCACGGCAAGGGGAAACAAGTCTAAGGCACGACACCGAACGCTAGGCAATGAACGGCAAGGCAAGGAAAGGGTAACGCATTTGAAAGCACGGTCAGGCGAGGCAACGCTAAGGCACGACAACGCAAGGCTAGGCAATGCACGGAAGGCAAGGAAAGAGTAACGGAAGGTAAGGAAGGCAAGGGAAAGCAAGGAAAGGCAAGTGTAATGGAAGGAACGGCACGGCAAGGGGAAACAAGGCTAAGGCACGGCAACGCACGCTAGGCAATGCACGGCAAGGCAAGGAAAGGGTAACGCATGGGAAAGCACAGTCAGGCGAGGCAAGGCTAGGCAATGCACGGAAGGCAAGCAAAGAGTAAGGGAAGGTAAGGAAGGCAAGGGAAAGCAAGGAAAGGCAAGTGTAATGGAAGGAACGGCACGGCAAGGGGAAACAAGGCTAAGGCACGACAACGCACGCTAGGCAATGCACGGCAAGGCAAGGAAAGGGTAACGCATGGGAAAGCACGGTCAGGCGAGGCAAGGCTAAGGCATGACAACGCAAGGCTAGGCAATGCACGGAAAGCAAGCAAAGTGTAACGGAACGCAAGGAAGGCAAGGGAAAGCAAGGGAAGGCAAGGGTAACGGAAGGAACGGCACGGCAAGGGGTAAGAAGGCTAAGGCACGACAACGCAGGGCTAGGCAATGCACGACAAGGCAAGGAAAGGGTAACGCAGGGGAAGGCACGGTCAGGTGAGGCAAGGATAAGGCACGACAATGCAAGGCTAGGCAATGCACGGCAAGGCAAGGAAAGAGTAACGGAAGGAAAGGAAGGCAAGGCAAAGCCAGGCAAGGCAAGTGTAACAAAAGGCACGCCACGGCAAGGGGAATCAAGGCTAAGGCACGACAACGCACGGCTAGGCAATGCACGGCAAGGCAAGGAAAGGGTAACGCAAGGCAAGGCACGGTGAGGCTAGGCAAGGCTAATGCACGACAACGCAAGGCTAGGCAATGCACGACAATGCAAGGAAAGCTTAAAGCAAAGGAAGGCACGGTCAGGCGAGATAAGGCTAAGGCTCGACAACGCAAGGCTAGGCAATGCACGGAAGGCAAGCAAAGAGTAACGGAAGGTAAGGAAGGCAAGGGAAAGCAAGGAAAGGCAAGTGTAACGGAAGTAACGGCACGGCAAGGGGAAACAAGGCTAAGGCACGACAACGCACGCTAGGCAATGCACGGCAAGGCAAGGAAAGGGTAACGCATGGGAAAGCACGGTCAGGCGAGGCAAGCCTAAGGCATGACAACGCAAGGCTAGGCAATGCACGGAAAGCAAGCAAAGAATAACGGAACGAAAGGAAGGCAAGGGAAAGCAAGGGAAGGCAAGGGTAACGGAAGGAACGGCACGGCAAGGGGTAACAAGGCTAAGGCACGACAACGCAGAGCTAGGCAATGAACGGCAAGGCAAGGAAAGAGTAACGGAAGGAAAGGAAGGCAAGGGAAAGCCAGGCAAGGCAAGTGTAACAAAAGGCACGCAACGGCAAGGGGAAACAAGGCTAAGGCACGACAACACACGGCTAGGAAATGCATGGCAAGGCAAGGAAAGGGTAACGCAAGGCAAGGCACGGTGAGGCTAGGCAAGGCTAATGCACGACAACGCAAGGCTAGGCAATGCACGACAATGCAAGTAAAGCTTAAAGCAAAGGAAGGCACGGTCAGGCGAGATAAGGCTAAGGCACGACAACGCAAGGCTAGGCAATGCAGGGAAGGCAAGCAAACAGTAACGGAAGGTAAGGAAGGCAAGGGAAAGCAAGGAAAGGCAATGGTAACGGAAGGAACGGCACGGCAAGGGGAAACAAGTCTAAGGCACGACAACGCACGCTAGGCAATCCACGGCAAGGCAAGGAAAGGGTAACGCATGGGAAAGCACGGTCAGGGGAGGCAAGGCTAAGGCACGACAACGCAAGGCTTGGCAATGCACGGAAGGCAAGCAAAGAGTAACGGAAGGTAAGGAAGGCAAGGGAAAGGAAGGAACGGCACGGCAAGGGGAAACAAGGCTAAGGCACGACAACGCACGCTAGGCAATGCACGGCAAGGCAAGGAAAGGGTAACGCATGGGAAAGCATGGTCAGGCGAGGCAAGCCTAAGGCATGACAACGCAAGGCTAGGCAATGCACGGAAAGCAAGCAAAGAGTAACGGAACGCAAGGAAGGCAAGGGAAAGCAAGGGAAGGCAAGGGTAACGGAAGGAACGGCACGGCAAGGGGTAACAAGGCTAAGGCACGACAACGCAGGGCTAGGCAATGCACGGCAAGGCTAGGAAAGAGTAACGGAAGGAAAGGAAGGCAAGGCAAACCCAGGCAAGGCAAGTGTAACAAAAGGCACGCAACGGCAAGGGGAAACAAGGCTAAGGCACGACAACACACGGCTAGGAAATGCACGGCAATGCAAGGAAAGGGTAACGGAAGGCAAGGCACGGTGAGGCTAGGCAAGGCTAATGCACGGCAACGCAAGGCTAGGCAATGCACGACAATGCAAGTAAAGCTTAAAGCAAAGGAAGGCACGGTCAGGCGAGATAAGGCTAAGGCACGACAACGCAAGGCTAAGCAATGCAGGGAAGGGAAGCAAAGAGTAACGGAAGGTAAGCAAGGCAAGGAAAAGCAAGGAAAGGCAAGGGTAACGGAAGGAACTGCACGGCAAGGGGAAACAAGGCTAAGGCACGGCAACGCAGGCTGGGCAATGAAAGGCAAGGCAAGGAAAGGGTAACGCATGGGAAAGCACGTTCAGGCGAGGCAATGCTAAGGCACGACAACGCAAGGCTAGGCAATGCACGGAAGGCAAGCAAAGAGAAACGGAAGGTAAGGAAGGCAAGGGAAAGCAACGAAAGGCAAGTGTAACGGAAGGACCTGCACGGCAAGGGGAAACAAGGCTAAGGCACGACAACGCACGGCTAGGTAATGCACGGCAAGGCAAGCAAAGGGTAACGCAAGGCAAGGCACGGTGAGGCTAGGCAAGGCTAATGCACGAAAACGCAAGGCTAGGCAATGCACGACAATGCAAGGAAAGCTTAAAGCAAAGGAAGGCAAGGTCAGGCGAGATAAGGCAAAGGCACGACAACGCAAAGCTAGGCAATTCAGGGAAGGCAAGCAAAGAGTAAAGGAAGGTAAGCAAGGCAAGGAAAAGCAAGGAAAGGCAAGGGTAACGGAAGGAACGGCACGGCAAGGGGAAACAAGTCTAAGGCACGACACCGAACGCTAGGCAATGAATGGCAAGGCAAGGAAAGGGTAACGCATGGGAAAGCACGGTCAGGCGAGCCAAGGCTAAGGCACGACAACGCAAGGCTAGGCAATGCACGGAAGGCAAGCAAAGAGTAACGGAATGTAAGGAAGGCAAGGGAAAGGAAGGAACGGCACGGCAAGGGGAAAAAAGGCTAAGGCACGACAACGCACGCTAGGCAATGCACGGCAAGGCAAGGAAAGGGTAACGCATGGGAAAGCATGGTCAGGCGAGGCAAGCCTAAGGCATGACAACGCAAGGCTAGGCAATGCACGGAAAGCAAACAAAGAGTAACGGAACGCAAGGAAGGCAAGGGAAAGCAAGGGAAGGCAAGGGTAACGGAAGGAACGGCACGGCAAGGGGTAACAAGGCAAAGGCACGACAACGCAGGGCTAGGCAATGCACGGCAAGGCAAGGAAAGAGTAACGGAAGGAAAGGAAGGCAAGGCAAAGCCAGGCAAGGCAAGTGTAACAAAAGGCACGCAACGGCAAGGGGAAACAAGGCTAAGGCACGACAACACACGGCTAGGAAATGCACGGCAATGCAAGGAAAGGGTAACGGAAGGCAAGGCACGGTGAGGCTAGGCAAGGCTAATGCACGGCAACGCAAGGCTAGGCAATGCACGACAATGCAAGTAAAGCTTAAAGCAAAGGAAGGCACGGTCAGGCGAGATAAGGCTAAGGCACGACAACGCAAGGCTAGGCAATGCAGGGAAGGCAAGCAAAGAGTAACGGAAGGTAAGGAAGGCAAGGGAAAGCAAGGAAAGGCAATGGTAACGGAAGGAACGGCACGGCAAGGGGAAACAAGGCTAAGGCACGACAACGCACGCTAGGCAATGCACGGCAAGGCAAGGAAAGGGTAACGAACGGGAAAGCACGGTCAGGAGAGGCAAGGCTAAGGCACGACAACCCAAGGCTAGGCAATGCACGGAAGGCAAGCAAAGAGTAACGGAAGGTAAGGAAGGAAAGGGAAAGCAAAGAAAGGCAAGTGCAACGGAAGGAACGGCACGGCAAGGGGAAACAAGGCTAAGGCACGACAAGGCACGGCTAGGCAATGCACGGCAAGGCAAGCAAAGGGTAACGCAAGGAAAGGCACGGTGAGGCTAGGCAAGGCTAATGCACGAAAACGCAAGGCTAGGCGATGCACGACAATGCAAGGAAAGCTTAAAGCAAAGGAAGGCAAGGTCAGGCGAGATAAGGCTAAGGCACGACAACGCAAGGCTAGGAAATTCAGGGAAGGCAAGCAAAGAGTAACGGAAGGTAAGCAAGGCAAGGAAAAGGAAGGAAAGGCCAGGGTAACGGAAGGAACGGCACGGCAAGGGGAAACAAGTCTAAGGCACGACACCGAACGCTAGGCAATGAACGGCAAGGCAAGGAAAGGGTAACGCATTTGAAAGCACGGTCAGGCGAGGCAACGCTAAGGCACGACAACGCAAGGCTAGGCAATGCACGGAAGGCAAGGAAAGAGTAACGGAAGGTAAGGAAGGCAAGGGAAAGCAAGGAAAGGCAAGTGTAATGGAAGGAACGGCACGGCAAGGGGAAACAAGGCTAAGGCACGGCAACGCACGCTAGGCAATGCACGGCAAGGCAAGGAAAGGGTAACGCATGGGAAAGCACAGTCAGGCGAGGCAAGGCTAGGCAATGCACGGAAGGCAAGCAAAGAGTAACGGAAGGTAAGGAAGGCAAGGGAAAGCAAGGAAAGGCAAGTGTAATGGAAGGAACGGCACGGCAAGGGGAAACAAGGCTAAGGCACGACAACGCACGCTAGGCAATGCACGGCAGGGCAAGGAAAGGGTAACGCATGGGAAAGCACGGTCAGGCGAGGCAAGGCTAAGGCATGACAACGCAAGGCTAGGCAATGCACGGAAAGCAAGCAAAGTGTAACGGAACGCAAGGAAGGCAAGGGAAAGCAAGGGAAGGCAAGGGTAACGGAAGGAACGGCACGGCAAGGGGTAAGAAGGCTAAGGCACGACAACGCAGGGCTAGGCAATGCACGCCAAGGCAAGGAAAGGGTAACGCAGGGGAAGGCACGGTCAGGTGAGGCAAGGATAAGGCACGACAATGCAAGGCTAGGCAATGCACGGCAAGGCAAGGAAAGAGTAACGGAAGGAAAGGAAGGCAAGGCAAAGCCAGGCAAGGCAAGTGTAACAAAAGGCACGCCACGGCAAGGGGAATCAAGGCTAAGGCACGACAACGCACGGCTGGGCAATGCACGGCAAGGCAAGGAAAGGGTAACGCAAGGCAAGGCACGGTGAGGCTAGGCAAGGCTAATGCACGACAACGCAAGGCTAGGCAATGCACGACAATGCAAGGAAAGCTTAAAGCAAAGGAAGGCACGGTCAGGCGAGATAAGGCTAAGGCTCGACAACGCAAGGCTAGGCAATGCACGGAAGGCAAGCAAAGAGTAACGGAAGGTAAGGAAGGCAAGGGAAAGCAAGGAAAGGCAAGTGTAACGGAAGTAACGGCACGGCAAGGGGAAACAAGGCTAAGGCACGACAACGCACGCTAGGCAATGCACGGCAAGGCAAGGAAAGGGTAACGCATGGGAAAGCACGGTCAGGCGAGGCAAGCCTAAGGCATGACAACGCAAGGCTAGGCAATGCACGGAAAGCAAGCAAAGAATAACGGAACGAAAGGAAGGCAAGGGAAAGCAAGGGAAGGCAAGGGTAACGGAAGGAACGGCACGGCAAGGGGTAACAAGGCTAAGGCACGACAACGCAGGGCTAGGCAATGAACGGCAAGGCAAGGAAAGAGTAACGGAAGGAAAGGAAGGCAAGGGAAAGCCAGGCAAGGCAAGTGTAACAAAAGGCACGCAACGGCAAGGGGAAACAAGGCTAAGGCACGACAACACACGGCTAGGAAATGCATGGCAAGGCAAGGAAAGGGTAAAGCAAGGCAAGGCACGGTGAGGCTAGGCAAGGCTAATGCACGACAACGCAAGGCTAGGCAATGCACGACAATGCAAGTAAAGCTTAAAGCAAAGGAAGGCACGGTCAGGCGAGATAAGGCTAAGGCACGACAACGCAAGGCTAGGCAATGCAGGGAAGGCAAGCAAACAGTAACGGAAGGTAAGGAAGGCAAGGGAAAGCAAGGAAAGGCAATGGTAACGGAAGGAACGGCACGGCAAGGGGAAACAAGTCTAAGGCACGACAACGCACGCTAGGCAATCCACGGCAAGGCAAGGAAAGGGTAACGCATGGGAAAGCACGGTCAGGGGAGGCAAGGCTAAGGCACGACAACGCAAGGCTTGGCAATGCACGGAAGGCAAGCAAAGAGTAACGGAAGGTAAGGAAGGCAAGGGAAAGGAAGGAACGGCACGGCAAGGGGAAACAAGGCTAAGGCACGACAACGCACGCTAGGCAATGCACGGCAAGGCAAGGAAAGGGTAACGCATGGGAAAGCATGGTCAGGCGAGGCAAGCCTAAGGCATGACAACGCAAGGCTAGGCAATGCACGGAAAGCAAGCAAAGAGTAACGGAACGCAAGGAAGGCAAGGGAAAGCAAGGGAAGGCAAGGGTAACGGAAGGAACGGCACGGCAAGGGGTAACAAGGCTAAGGCACGACAACACACGGCTAGGGAATGCACGGCAAGGCAAGGAAAGAGTAACGGAAGGAAAGGAAGGCAAGGCAAACCCAGGCAAGGCATGTGTAACAAAAGGCACGCAACGGCAAGGGGAAACAAGGCTAAGGCACGACAACACACGGCTAGGAAATGCACGGCAATGCAAGGAAAGGGTAACGGAAGGCAAGGCACGGTGAGGCTAGGCAAGGCTAATGCACGGCAACGCAAGGCTAGGCAATGCACGACAATGCAAGTAAAGCTTAAAGCAAAGGAAGGCACGGTCAGGCGAGATAAGGCTAAGGCACGACAACGCAAGGCTAAGCAATGCAGGGAAGGGAAGCAAAGAGTAACGGAAGGTAAGCAAGGCAAGGAAAAGCAAGGAAAGGCAAGGGTAACGGAAGGAACTGCACGGCAAGGGGAAACAAGGCTAAGGCACGGCAACGCAGGCTGGGCAATGAAAGGCAAGGCAAGGAAAGGGTAACGCATGGGAAAGCACGTTCAGGCGAGGCAATGCTAAGGCACGACAACGCAAGGCTAGGCAATGCACGGAAGGCAAGCAAAGAGAAACGGAAGGTAAGGAAGTCAAGGGAAAGCAACGAAAGGCAAGTGTAACGGAAGGACCTGCACGGCAAGGGGAAACAAGGCTAAGGCACGACAACGCACGGCTAGGTAATGCACGGCAAGGCAAGCAAAGGGTAACGCAAGGCAAGGCACGGTGAGGCTAGGCAAGGCTAATGCACGAAAACGCAAGGCTAGGCAATGCACGACAATGCAAGGAAAGCTTAAAGCAAAGGTAGGCAAGGTCAGGCGAGATAAGGCAAAGGCACGACAACGCAAGGCTAGGCAATTCAGGGAAGGCAAGCAAAGAGTAACGGAAGGTAAGCAAGGCAAGGAAAAGCAAGGAAAGGCAAGGGTAACGGAAGGAACGGCACGGCAAGGGGAAACAAGTCTAAGGCACGACACCGAACGCTAGGCAATGAATGGCAAGGCAAGGAAAGGGTAACGCATGGGAAAGCACGGTCAGGCGAGGCAAGGCTAAGGCACGACAACGCAAGGCTAGGCAATGCACGGAAGGCAAGCAAAGAGTAACGGAAGGTAAGGAAGGCAAGGGAAAGGAAGGAACGGCACGGCAAGGGGAAAAAAGGCTAAGGCACGACAACGCACGCTAGGCAATGCACGGCAAGGCAAGGAAAGGGTAACGCATGGGAAAGCATGGTCAGGCGAGGCAAGCCTAAGGCATGACAACGCAAGGCTAGGCAATGCACGGAAAGCAAACAAAGAGTAACGGAACGCAAGGAAGGCAAGGGAAAGCAAGGGAAGGCAAGGGTAACGGAAGGAACGGCACGGCAAGGGGTAACAAGGCAAAGGCACGACAACGCACGCTAGGCAATGCACGGCAAGGCAAGGAAAGGGTAACGAACGGGAAAGAACGGTCAGGCGAGGCAAGGCTAAGGCACGACAACCCAAGGCTAGGCAATGCACGGCAAGGCAAGGAAAGAGTAACGGAAGGAAAGGAAGGCAAGGCAAAGCCAGGCAAGGCAAGTGTAACAAAAGGCACGCAACGGCAAGGGGAAACAAGGCTAAGGCACGACAACACACGGCTAGGAAATGCACGGCAATGCAAGGAAAGGGTAACGGAAGGCAAGGCACGGTGAGGCTAGGGAAAGGCTAATGCACGGCAACGCAAGGCTAGGCAATGCACGACAATGCAAGTAAAGCTTAAAGCAAAGGAAGGCACGGTCAGGCGAGATAAGGCTAAGGCACGACAACGCAAGGCTAGGCAATGCAGGGAAGGCAAGCAAAGAGTAACGGAAGGTAAGGAAGGCAAGGGAAAGCAAGGAAAGGCAATGGTAACGGAAGGAACGGCACGGCAAGGGGAAACAAGTCTAAGGCACGACAACGCACGCTAGGCAATGCACGGCAAGGCAAGGAAAGGGTAACGAACGGGAAAGCACGGTCAGGCGAGGCAAGGCTAAGGCACGACAACCCAAGGCTAGGCAATGCACGGAAGGCAAGCAAAGAGTAACGGAAGGTAAGGAAGGAAAGGGAAAGCAAAGAAAGGCAAGTGCAACGGAAGGAACGGCACGGCAAGGGGAAACAAGGCTAAGGCACGACAACACACGGCTAGGAAATGCACGGCAATGCAAGGAAAGGGTAACGGAAGGCAAGGCACGGTGAGGCTAGGCAAGGCTAATGCACGAAAACGCAAGGCTAG